>NW_019942666.1:19958-36643 GCF_002910315.2 Salvelinus sp. IW2-2015 | reverse complement strand
CCTGGACGTGCATGGGAGAGTGGCCTGTTGTGTGTTGTGTGGTGTTGTGTGTGTGCACTGTGTCTGTGTGTGGTGTGTGTTTGTGTGTTGTGTGGGTGTGGGTGTGTGTGTGTGTGTGTGGGGTGTGTGGGGTGTGGTGTGTGTGTGTGTGTGTGTGTGTGTGTGTGTGTGTGTGTGGTGTGTGTCTATCGTGAGTATGAGCAATGCCATTCTAACGGTAACTGCACAATCTCACCCTGCCTAACAGAATACAGGTCACCAGCGGTACACCAAATCATTGAGTTAGAGCCATGTCAGCGGCAGGCACTGTCAAAAGTTTGACTGAAAAAAGACTAACAGCCAAAAACCAATACAGCGTTTAAACCAACATTAGAACAACCTCAATCCCACACAACCTGCGTTGCCTTACAAACCACCACCTTCCTCGTACCAGCAACCCCACCTGACAGAGGCGGAGCTGACAAATGGCGTCATCTTACAGCCATCATTAATCAACACGCTCTTTTCTACCCCACACCCCTCCATCATCTCCAATCTCAGCACTCTATCCATCCGTTTCTTTGCCAAAACAGGGGAGGTAGGGATAGCGACGTAACAGCAGGCACGAGGCGATGGAGGCGCGAATAGCTGGGAATTCTGTTAACGCCGTCTTTTGCCTTAACTGGGTGGAATAGATGGAGCTCCAGGGTGGTGGAATGGAGAGGAAAGTGTTCATTGAGCGGCCTCCAATGACGATTGACATATTGGGGCGTCAGCAGTGCCTGCGAGAAAAACTACCATCCGTCAGGGAATGGAAATTCCTCCAAACGAGTAAGAAAGACGTGACCACAAAACACATAATGCGTCCATTTGTGTAAATAAGGCTATAGATCAAACTAGAATAGGTCTTGGCGCCTGTCTGCAGCCGAGCCCCCGTAAACCACAAACAGTTAAGTTTGTGATTCTCTAGGACCTGGACACTCATGACACTCTGCAATTAATACACCAAGACAAGTAAAAGCAACTAAACTCGCGGGGACTAATTCGTTTCTTGTCTGTGAAGAATATAACATGATAAATTATTTTATTTGTGTAAATCGTACATTTAAACTGTGATTGTATCGTAATATGATAAAATAAATGTCATTTGACCCTTATTTACACTATAGAATATACGTTATTCAAAGATTTATGTTCCTTGAGATGTCAACTGAAAAAATTGTGGAGGTTAACCAAACAGTGTCTCTGAGAATGAGTCATATCTACCACAATTGAATTAAATACCCGTTGGAAACATAGACAACCCACACGCTGCAGTTAATTAACACAGAAATAATAAAACAGACACACACACACATAGACACGCACACATAGACACACACACAAAGGGACGAACCCAGGGGCTTTGATTTAAAGGCTTGGCATGTACTGTAACAGTGACCGTGTAAGTCTGTTAGCTGACCAAAGGTGTGGAAGTCTTGATATTGAACGTAGACAACACTGACAGATGCTGACAGGGAGAGGCGAGGGGCTATGAGGGACTAGGAATGGGGTCCTAGCCTACACCCTCCACCCCTGACCCCAGTCCACTGTCTTAAGCAGCCGCAGGGTCCATTCCAAAGACTTGCATCCTTCCCCTCTGCCCCTGTCGACTTCCCCTCAGATCCGAATCTGAAAAGATAGGACGCTTGTGAGCAAAACTGTGCTTTAAAAGCTCCAATCCAGCAAAAGGATTTTTGGTTGTTTTCTCCTTACTTAGAGTGGACAAGTACAGAGGGGAAGGTGGCAAGTGTACAAATTGGAACCCAGCCTCGGCCTCCCCTCCCGTCTCCCTGTGGCAGGGGCTGGTCTGTATGCTCATCACAGACAGGCAGGTAAAGCATGCACGGGCATAAGTGTGCACATTCCCTCTGCAGTCACAACACAGGTCTTATAGTAAGATAAGGTGATTCTGCGTGCCAACAAACACCCTGTGCCCTTGTACCCCCCAACAAACACCCTGTGCCCTTGTACCCCATTTTTCCCCCTATCTTGTATATTATACCCAGTTCCCCCTGGCACAGCCATGCCCACAGCCATAGAGAGAGGAGTTGTGTAAGGGGGGTGCCCATCCAGGGGTGTCTAGGAATGCCCACCCAGACAGCCAGGCATGGCTCATGCTCGCCCYCTTCCCAAATMGCAGCTGAAGTGTGACATTAAAGAACTACAGTTATAGTGACCCATGCAAAAACTCCATTACKCAGCAGGCCTTACCCTGTCCTTCACTATGAGACACTTTGCAAGAGGAAGAGACAGACAATGGATGCAGAATTAGTCAACGTTTTTACCCAGATATCCTTACTGAAGATAAAACAGTCTCTAGTACTGCACTACCAATGTCCATATTAGTGTGTACTGGACTACAGGCAGATATGCTTGGGGAAGTCCATGGTAAAATACCATAGTGATAGACAGAGATAGTATCTAATTGTATTTTTTTCTACGCAAGGCAAAATGGTCTCTATGACTGTATCTGCCAATGCCCAGAGTCTGGAATCTGGACTACAGACAGATACAGTATGTGTGTGTGGAAGTCCAAGGATAAAGGCTAGCCTTTTAGTATTAGAGAAAAGCCTGGACTGAACTGTCAGGGAATCATTCTGTTCGGTTTAAGTCATTAATCCATAGGTGGATTTGAACGCTTTGGCCGCGTTCCAATCTGATAACTTACTCCCTTCACTTCAGCCTTTGTGGACACCCCCTTCTTGGATTTGTGTGAGCTAGGTTTTAGTAACAAAGGAATATACCTCGACCTTGCCAACAGCAAAAAGGCTTGGCATAGGACTACAGTAGTTTATGCCATATCACTCACACAAATCCAGTCCACTTAAAAGGGGAAGTCTACAGGGCAGGAGGGAAGGGGGTCAAAACTTTGGGATTGGAACGCAGCCATTGGGGGATTTTCAAAGGGACACAGGTTATATTCACAGTACAGTAGAGAGCACATAAAAGATGCTAACCACTTTGTCCTCCTGTAGTGGCATGTAGTCCAGGTAGCAGTGAGAAAGTGAAAAGGAAGTGAGGGAAGGAGTGGAGGAAGCAGAGGGAAGGATAGAGGGATGCAGTGGAGGAGTGGACAGAGAAAGAGAGACAGAGGTCAAATATAGGTTCATGAAACATGAGACGGGAGGGAGGAAAAAGAGAAAGAGAAAAAGGAGTGAGGGAATGGTGTAAACGTTTGTTAATACACATGAGCAAAATCCACAATACACACTTTCAATACACAGTCTATTCAGTGATACAACCTGTAAGGGGAGCAACAGTGGTGAAGCACAGAGGGAGTTAGACAGCAAACATGCATGACTCGACATATCAGTCATGTGACGTCGGCATGCCACATGACCTTTGTGTCACAGTGTCATGCAGGAACAGGAAATGGGGACAAGAAGAGCAACATGATACATTATCTTACACAACCCTATATATGCTTCTACACCTGCATTGCTTGCTGTTTGGGGTTTTAGGCTGGGTTTCTGTACAGCACTTTGAGATATGAGCTGATGTAAGAAGGGCTATCTAAATAAATTTGATTTGATTTGATTTATAGCTTACAATACAATATATACACTACCATTCAAAAGTTTGGGGTCACTTAGAAATGTCCTTGTTTTTGAAGGAAAAACTCATTTTTTGTCCATTAAAATAACATCAAATTGATCAGAAATACAGCGTAGACATCGTTAATGTTGTAAATGACTATTGTAGCTGGAAACGGCAGATTTTTTATGGAATATCTACATAGGCGTACAGAGGCCCATTATCAGCAACCATCACTCCTGTGTTCCAATGACACGTTGTGTTAGCTAATCCAAGTTGATCATTTTAAAAGGCTAATAGACACCTCACAAGTTCTGTTTCTCAAACTAGACACTCTAATGTACTTGTTCTCTTGCTCAGTTGTGCACCAGGGCCTCCCACTCCCCTTTCTATTCTGGTTAGAGCCAGTTTGCCCTGTTCTGAGAAAGGAAAAGTACACAGCGTTGTACGAGATCTTCAGTTTCTTGGCAATTTCTCGCACGGAATAGACTTCATTTCTCAGAACAAGAATAGACTCATGAGTTTCAGAAGAAAGTTCTTTGTTTCTGGACAATTTGAGCATGTAATCGAACCCACAAATGCTGATGCTCCAGATACTCAACTAGTCTAAAGAAGGACAGTTTTATTGCTTCTTTAACAACAGTTTTCAGCTGTGCTAACATAATTGCAAAAGGGTTTTCTAATGATCAATTAGCCTTTTAAAATGATAAACTTGGATTAGCTAACACAACGTGCCATTGGAACACAGGAGTGATAGTTGCTGATAATGGGCCTCTGTACGCCTATGTAGATATTCCATTAAAAATCAGCCGTTTCCAGCTACAATAGTCATTTACAACATTAACAATGTCTACACTGTATTTCTGATCAATTTGATGTTACGTTAATGAACAAAAAAAGTGCTTTTCTTTCAAAAACAAGGACATTTCTAAGTGACCCCAAACTTTTGAACGATAGTGCATGTCTACTTCCTTTCAACATATGAGCCTGTATTTAAATAGCATCTAGGATAAGTTTGCTGATCTAGGAAAAGTTTTTCCTTTCAAATCATAATGAATATGTTTATACAGACGGGGGGGGGGGCCTGACCTTAGATCAGCACTCTGAAGTTTTTTTAAATGAAAACAGACCCTGCTTTTAATATCTGCTGTTTGGTGAGCTATTATAGATACAGAAATGTGACTTTTATAACACAACATGACTATGAGGACAGGCTGGAGAGAAGGAAGAGGTTTAGTAATAGCAAAATGAGTGGGTGGCACAGATTTTGTCGGGCATCACCATGTAACTGTAATGCCTTCTGCAGGACAATGCTGTGTACTGCATCGTGTCTCTGTGTCGATTTTGGGAATGTGATTATTCGGCACAGGGTGAATCGCGGTTTATCACGATAATATCAATGTTTTGTGAGTTACTGTGACTTATATGCTGCTAGTATAGAAGTCAACACATCTGATTATGATTGAGGCCATTTTGAGTCAAATATCAATTTTGTTTAACGACAATGAACAAGCTGCACCTGCACAACATGACCAAAAGTATGTGGACACCTGCTTGTCAAACTTCTCATTGCAAAATCATGGGCATTAATATGGAGTTGGTCCCCCCTTTGCAGCTATAACAGCCTCCACTCTTCTGGGAAGGCTTTCCACTAGATGTTGGAACATTACTGCGGGGACTTGCTTCCATTAAGCCATAAGAGCATTAGGGAGGTTGGGTACTGATGTTGGGCGATTAGGCCTGGCTAGCAGTCGGCGTTCCAATTTATCCCAAAGGTGTTCGATGTGGTTGAGGTCAGGGCTCTGTGCAGGCCAATCAAGTTCTTCCACACCGATCTTGACAAACCATTTCTGTATGGACCTTGCTTTGTGCACGGGGGCATTGTCATGCTGAAACAGGAAAGGGCCTTTCCCAATCTGTTGCCACAAAGTTGGATGCACAGTTGGATGCAATCGTCTATAATGTCAATGTAGTGTTAGGATTTCCCTTCACTGGAACTAAGGGGCCGAGACCTAACCATGAAAAACAGCCCCAGACCACTATTCCTCCTCCACCAAACTTTACAGTTGGCACAACCGAGGACAGACGATTTTTACGCGCTGCATGCTCCAGTACTCGCCGAGTACTGCATGCTCCAGTACTCGGCGTTCCCATTCTGTGAGCTTGTGTGGCCTACCACGGCTGAGACGTTGTTGCTCCTAGATGTTTCCACTTCACAATAACAGCAGTTACAGTTGAACGGGGAAGCTCTAGTAGGGCAGAAATTTGACAAACTGACTTGTTGGAAAGGTGGCATCCTATGACGGTGCCACATTGAAAGTCAATGAGCTCTTCAGTAAGGCCATTCTACTGCCAATGTTTGTCTATGGAGATTGCATGGCTGTGTGCTCAATTTTATACACCTGTCAGCAACGGGTGTGAGTGAAATAGCCGAATCCACTCATTTGAAGGGGTGTCCACATACTTTTGTATATACAGTGTATCTTCTGTACAACTTACTGAACATCAGTCCTGTAGAACCAATTTATAGTTTGATAGATTCATATAATTTTAACTCGCAGGGCTGGGAAAATACATTAAAGCTACTGCTAACTTAAGGATCGGACCTTTTTATTCAATTTTCGCCTAAAATTAAATACGCATATTCTTGATACCATTTGAAAGGAAACAATTTGAAGTTTGTGGAAATGTGAAATGAATGTAGGAGAATGTAGCACATTAGATCTGGTAAAAGATAATACAAAGAAAAAAACATGCATTTTTTTGTAATTTTTTTGTACCATCATCTTTGAAATGCAAGAGAAAGGCCATAATGTATTATTCCAGCCCAGGCGCAATTTAGATTTTGGCCACTAGATGGCAGCAGTGTATGCGCAAAGTTTTAGACTGATCCAATGAACCATTGCGTTTCTGTTCAAAATGTTGTATCAAGACTGCCCAAATGTGCCTAATTGTTCTATTAATAACTATTCAAGTTTTATAACTGTGCACTCTCCTCAAACAATAGCATGGTATTCTTTCACTGTAACAGCTACTGTAAATTGGACAGTGCAGTTAGATTAACAATAATTTAATATCAGATATGTCTATGTCCTGGGAAATGTTCTCGCTACTTACAACCTCATGCTAATTGCATTAGCCTACGTTAGCTCAACCGTCCCGAGGGGGACCCACCGATCCTATTAGAGGTTAAAATTGCTCTCTGGGATCTTAATCACAACAAATTTGTAACATACTGCATGAATTGGATTTGTAACATATCACACGAATTGGATGATGTAGTACACAATTAGATTACGTAGTACACAGATCTCCCGGGTGGCGCAGTGGTCTAGGGCACTGCATCGCAGTGCTAGCTGCGCCACCAGAGTCTCTGCGTTCGCGCCCAGGCTGGGCTGGGTTCGAGCCCAGGCTCTGTCGCAGCCGGCCGCAACCGGGAGATCCGTGGGGCGACACACAATTGGCATAGCGTCGTCCGGGTTAGGGAGGGTTTGGCCGGTAGGGAGGGTTTGGCCGGTAGGGATATCCTTGTCTCAGTATGTTAAAATGTATGCACTCTACTGTAAGTCGCTCTGGATAAGAACGTCTGCTCTTGGCCGGTAGGGATATCCTTGTCTCAGTATGTAAAAATGTAATAAAATGTATGCACTCTACTGTAAGTCGCTCTGGATAAGAGTGTCTGCTAAATGACTAAAATGTAAATGTACACAATTGGATGACGCAGCACACAAAAAACGGGGACCCGTTTTGGCTCACCACTTTCAAAACTACTGGCTGATATTATACAAAGGTTTGAGAGCGCAGTAATGCAAAGAGTGGGCCTTTTTGACATGAGTGACACAAACTGACGTAATGTAAGGAAACTTGCTTAGCATCCGCCCTGTCAAACAAATGTATGTTTTAACCGACTCAGCACTGGAGAGATGCATGAAGTGCTCGGCTTGAATTTGACATGAGGTACACCGATGTGTTGAACTAAACCGGAAAACATGAATAGGAGGGAGAGTTTTATGTAATAAAACAAAGTTTACAATTTCAACTAATCCTGTTATTCTGCTTGGCTGGAGATAGATGGGAGAGTAGGATGGGGGATCAAGGAAGGAAGTACCACTTGAGAGAGCGCCGGTCAGAAGACATCTCTCCAGTCTACACTGCCTACACACACAGGCTGTAATACGCACACAATACAACAGCAGCCTACACAAAAATACCCTTACTTCAAAATACCTTTCAAATAAACTGCAATAGTGCTCAAACTAATTCCTGGCATACTTTACTATTGAGTTGAGTTCCTAGCCTATTGTTTCACTGTAGTATTAGTTCCATATTGATGGAATTTCTAATAGAGACAACACTACTAGTGGCCGGTTAACATTATCCATAATTCATTTAATAGAATTATCCCATAATAAGTCCACAGTCTGGGCTAAAGCTTGATCCTGTGTCCTGCTCCCTGTGTGAGCCTGGGTTCCAGCTGGGCCTAGCGGATCTGGAACAGATTGGCACCCAGCAGGCCCAGGGACCAGGGCCCACAGTCAGGTAAGATACCCAGGAGGAGGGCCTCTCTCTTGGGCTGGACATGAGATGGAGAGGGGCCCAGATGGCATGGGGTGGAGCGGGACTTGGGCTTAAAATAACGGCCACGTGGTGAGTATGGACGCCGCCGCACGTCATACCGCACGCTTCCTCTGGCACTGGGGAGCTAGACTAAATCAACTAGAACCAACGCTGTATCATTCACAGGGTTTTGGGCTCTGGGGAATGTGACTGTCTTATTTACAGGGATGTTGAGCAGAACTGCAGCGTATGTGTCAATACTGTAAACGCTGAATGGTGTTTCTGGTTGGCAGCTTGTCCATTCTGTGTAAAAGACTACATACTAGGTGCTCCTAGGGTTTATATTACAGGGTCGCTATTTTTGCAAAACTGTGACACATCTGAGGATGGATTGAAGCTCCAACAACAACTCCAATACACTTTGACCGACCAAAGTGTGACAGAGCCCCAGACGCCAACACACACAACATAAAAGCAGCCGTCTTGACAAAGCAAATGAACAAAGGGAAGGGATGAGGGGGGTAACGAAGACGAAGGGAAGGGATGGAGTAAGAAGAAGGGGTGGAGGCAGGGATTCTTAACGGTTTCTCACATTGTTGGAGCGCAGGGAGACGCGTCCGCCGCAGCGGGCGCAGAATTTGGTCTGGCAGTAGGAGCAGAGGTGTCCGCAGCCGTCGGCGAACTTGGTCTTGCGGCAGATGCCGCAGGTGGGGGTGTCGTCCTTGTGCTGGCCCTGCTGCTGGCGCCGCGTCTCCACGCCGATGCGACGCACCTGCTCCTTATAACTCTCAAACTGCTGGTGCAACGTCCTGAGGGAGGGAGGAGGGAGGAGAGAAGTTATTCAAATGCTTATTGTGTTTTTACTGAGAGAGACACACGCACGCACGCACAGACAGACAAACAGACAAACAGACAGACAGACAGACAGACAGACAGACAGACAGACAGACAGACAGACAGACAGACAGACAGACAGACAGACAGAGCAAGAGAGAGAGCGAGAGAGAGAGAGAGAGAGAGAGGCTAATTATCAAAATCCAGAAAAGAGCCGTAAATTTCTACAACCACCTAAAAGGAAGCGATTCCCAAAACTTTCCATAACAAAGTCATCACCTACTGAGAGATGAACCTGTAAAAAGCCCCTAAGCAAGCTGGTCCTTTGGCTCTTTTCACAAACACAAACAGACCCCACAGACCCCCAGGACAGCAACACAATTAGACCCAACCAAATCATGAGACAACAAAAAGATAATTACTTGACACATTGGACAGAATTAACAAAAAACAGAGTAAACTAGAATGCTATTTGGCCCTAAACAGAGAGTACACCGTGGCAGAATACCTGACCACTGTGACTGACAAAAAATTAAGGAAATCTTTGACTATGTACAGACTCAGTGAGTATAGCCTTGCTATTGAAAAAGACCGCTGAAGGCAGACCTGGCTCTCAACTGAAGACAGACTATGTGCACACTGCCCACAAAATTAGGTGGAAAATGAGCTGCACTTCCTAACCTCCTGCCAAATGTATGACCATATTAGAGACACATACTTCCCCAGATTACACAGATCCGCAAAGAATTCAAAAACAAATCCAATTTTGATAACCTCCCATATCTTCCCATAGAGAGAGAGAAGAGAGAGAGAAGAGGAGAGAGAGAGAAGAGAAAGAGAGAGAGAGAGAGAGAGAGAGAGAGAGAAGAGAGAGAGAGGAGAGAGAGAGAAGAGCGAAGCAGAGAGAAATTACATTAGGAGAAATTAGGGAGAAATAAAGTTGTCACAGCTCAAATGGAAATATGCGATGACCTTAAGCACAGTTTTTCACAGCTGGACAGATAATAATGATGGTGAATATGTTAGATTTAGGTTATGCTTGCTATCAACAACCACTTGTTTCAATAACATGTTCTGAAAGTGTGGATGACTACATTACTTCAGTTTGCAGGGAAACAGTCAGGAACCAATTAAAACAACAGATGAAAGGAGTGTATCTATCTGTGAATAAATTACACCATAAAAAACTTGAAGTCGAGACTCCCACTCCTTCCCCCTCTCTCGGCCTCTGCTTCCCAGGAACCAAAATAACTCATTTGTGAATTGCAAATGAGTCCTTGTGAAAACTGAAAACCCTTCCCACATTTCCCTACCCCAACAATATTGTCAAAGGACATTAGCATTGATTTCACTCATTTACAGGACCCAGCCAGTCTATTTAATTGCCGTTGTGTGTGTTTGTGTGTTTGTGTGTGTGTGCGTGCGTCGCTGCGTGCGTGCTGTGCGTGCGTGCGTGCGTGCGTGCGTGCGTGCGTGCGTGCGTGAGAGAGAGAGAGAGAGAGAGAGAGAGAGAGAGAGAGAGAGAGAGAGAGAGAGACATAGAGAGACATAGAGAGAGAGACATAGAGAGAGAGATAACTTAATTGACAGTCGCACTTTGAAAACTGGTCCTGACCTGTCGTCAGTAAAGCCAGAGGACAAAGGTGTCTGTCTAGTCTCGCCATTAAAGACTTCCCTGACATCTGGCATAACTGACTGACAAGGGCAGACAGGATATACCCCAAAACACAATAACACATTTCTGGAGGGAATACGCCAGTACGTGACTCAATTTACTGCATTCCAGGTGCTTGCCCTTTTCAGATAACAAAATCTGGCCTTTTTCCAAACCAAATGAATACTAACTGAGACGTTTACACAATTGAGAGTGTTTACCCAACTGAGACTGACATATGGCAATAATATCACATATAATATTGCAATCTTATGATATTATGTCATATTATGAAAATACGATTGAATAAGACAAGTCACCTGTTTTTGCGGAATACAGCCATTTCCTTGTGTGTTTAGTCAATGACCTCAGAATGCGTAACAGGACGAACACACAACTCCCAATCTGATGTCAACAACACTGGGTCGCTGAAATCATTTAACAGTCTTCCACCATGTCCTGGTCATAGCGCCCAAGAAAGGAAGAGTTATAAGTTGCCAGAAATACTATTTAGATAAGACTTTTCACCCCCCTGAAATGGCAATTCAGATTTTCTCAAAATGGCTTCAGAATGACTGCATAGAAGTTTCTGGAAAGATCCCTTATTCATCCACAGGAAGACTCTTCAGAAATCTCCAAAACAACTCTCTACATATCACACATAACGCCTCTTCATAGGTCCCCAGAAAGACTTCAGAAAGTCTGCTGAAAGAGTGTGGAAGTAGCAGGTAAGTGTAGTTAATGCTACGTCTCCCGGTCTACATAATGCTACGCCTCCCGGTCTACATAATGCTACGTCTCCCGGTCTACAGTCCTCATGCCTAGCAGACATATAGCAGACTGCGGTCCAGGGGAGCTGGAACAGGGAAATTACTTGGGACGATCTTGGCTTGCCAGGTGACATCACACATCGAGATTAAGTCATGACGTGAATGTCAAGGTGACACTGACGTTACCCAAGACTGGATCTAGGCCAGAGAGGTGACAATACACACACAGATTGACCAGGAGATACCACAGAGATTATGCCATGACGTGAACATGCACCTAAGGCTGCTATCGCCACCTTCGAGGTGAGGTTGCTGCTACATAAGGCTGTTATAACCACCTTCAAGGTGATGCTGCTGCTACATAAGGCTGTTATAACCACCTTCAAGGTGATGNGGTGATGCTGCTGCTACATAAGGCTGTTATAACCACCTTCAAGGTGATGTTGCTGCTACATAAGGCTGTTATAACCACCTTCAAGGTGATGTTGCGGCTACATAAGGCTGCTATGAACAGCTTCAAGTTGATGCTGATGCTACATGAGGCTGTTATGACCACCCTCAAGGTGATGTTGATGCTACATAAGGCTGCTATGACCACCACAAAGTCACTCTTCCAGGTTAAGGATCCAAAGACCATCAAGTTTGAATGATATGAGAGACGACACATGAATGTGTTTCAGAACAGTTTGCGTTGTACATCTCTTAATGTAGCAAGCTATTTTTAAGTTAAAAAGCGTGTGTGAAGGACTGTTTGAAGGTTGTTCATATTATAACCTTGAGGACCTACGTCAAAGCATCAATGGAATCGAAACTCTTTGAAATCCTCATACCAATTCAGCATCTGTGATATATGAAATATGATCCGTTGTTGTCATCATTTCACATGGAGACAAATCTACAGGTGGTGATACTCAAGTCAATGATGCTCTTTATCTATATGACAAACTAGGAAGTAATGAGAAGCGAGCAATGTCATTGGTCGGCGGTGGCACTGAATTGACCCTTGACTGGAATCTGTCAGACCAATCGAAGTCCAGCGCCTGAGGCAACAACCGGCGCCATGGGAACAGCTGTCAGAAACAGAGAGTGCACGGCCTGTAGTCATGGAAAAACTGCCCGCGTTAACACCCTGGTGTCATGGTGTGTCAGAGAACCAGCTGTTAGTGTTCTCAGAGAGGACAGTAGATAACAACTTGGCTTTATCTGACTAGGGGATTGATCTTTCTCTAAAAGGCAGGGGTTAGCGTCCGGGTAAATTTAGGGAAAAAACAGATTTACTTTTATCTGTCAGGGGGAAATGATCATTACATAATGAACTCTGAAGTTATATCAAAATGGGAATTGACAATTCCACACCAAACCACCCAGACTCTGTTTGGAAAGCAATATGCATGGCATGCTCCCCTGAAGCACCGAACTAATTAAAGAAAACTACTATTTGAGTACGAACCATAAATAAATTAAATTGTTTCTGAAGCATACAGCAGTATTTGTGAACAGCTTTGAACGCCAGGCATGGTGTCTATGACACATCTCTCCATGGTGGTCAGCAGCAGACTACAGACTCACCCATGAACACACAGTGGAGTGAACACAGCCTGGCCAAGGGAAAGGAGGACAAGGAGATATGGTGAGCAGGGCAGGAGAGGGGCCGTGCAATATGTTAGCCGTGATGGGGGAAATAGAGGACAGGAATGTGCTTCAGAAACAATGGCTGCATCCCGATTATCCACCCTTATCCGGAAGTGTGCACTTGCACACTTTCTCACATGGACTTCACTTAACAATGGTGAAAACTCCCTCCAGTCAATGCTTTCACCAATCAAATTATTTTACATCCATTACAGAGCGTGTGCAAGTTCACAATTCTGGAAAAGGGTGTGAAATTGGGAAGCAGCCCCTTGTAGCCTGATACGGTTCTGGGGTTGGCTGGGGATCCCTTTGCCCCAGAGCATTCTGGGTGGGCAGCAAATGGGTCTGAACCCCGCCCTGTGCAACTGGGTCCTGGACCTCCTGATGGGCCACACCCAGGTGATGAAGGTAGGAAACATCACCTCCACTCCACTAATCTTCAACACTGGGGCCCCACAAGGGTGAATGCTCAGCCCCCTCCTATACTCCCTGTTCACCGATGACCACATGCATCTCAATCATCAAGTTTGCAGATGACACAACAGTAGTAGGGTTGATTACCAAATATGACGAGACAGCCTACAGGGAGGAGGTGAGGGATCTGGGAGTGTGGTGCCTGGAAAACATCTTCTCACTCAACGTCTACAAAAAAAGGAGATGATCTTGGACTTCAGGAAACAGGCAGAGGGAGCACCCCCCTATCTACATCGACGGGACCGGAGTGGAGAAGGTGGAAAGCTTCAAGTTCCTTGGTGTAAACATCACTGACAAACTGAAATGGACCACCCACACAGACAGTGTGGTGAAGAAGGCGCAACAGAGCCTCTTCAACCTCAGGAGGGTAAAGAAATTTGGCTTGTCACCTAAAATCCTCACAATTTTTTACAGATGCACAATTGAAAGCATCCTGTCGGGCTGTATCACCGCCTGGTACGGCAACTGCACCACCCGCAACTGCAAGGCTCTCCAGAGGGTGGTGCGGTCTGCCCAACACATTACCGGGGCAAACCACCTGCCTTCCAGGACACCTACAGCACCCGATGTCACAGGAAGTCCAAAAAGATCATCAAGGACATCAACCACCTGAGCCACTGCCTGTTCACCCCGTTATCATACAGAAGGCGAGGTCAGTACAGGTGCATCAAAGCTGGGACCGAGAGACTGAAAACAGCTTTATCCAGGCCTCGACTGTTAATCAGCATCACTCAGGAATCACTGGCACTTTAATAAGGAATGGAACACTAGTCACTTTAATAATGTTTACATATCTGGCATTACTCATCTCATATGTACAGTTGAAGTCGGAAGTTTACATACACCTTAGCCAAATACATTTAAACTCCAGTTTTTCACAATTCCTGACATTTAATCCTAGTAAAAATTCCTGTCTTAGGGTCAGTTAGGATCACACTTTATTTGAAGAATGTGAAAGTCAGAATAATACTAGAGAGAATGATTTATTTCAGCTTTTATATTATTTCATCGCATTCCCAGTGGGTCAGAAGTTTACATACACTCAATTTAGTATTTGGTGAGCATTGCCTTTAAATTGTTAAACTTCGGTCAAACGTTTTGGTAGCCTTCCACAACCTTCCCACATAAGTTGGGTGAATTTTGTCCCATTCCTCCTGACAGAGCTGGTGTAACTGAGTCAGGTTTGTAGGCTCCTTGTTCGCACACGCTTTTTAAGTTTGCCCACACCATTTTCTATAGGATTGAGGTCAGGGCTTTGTGATGGGCCACTCCAATACTTGACTTTGTTGTCCTTAAGCCATTTGCCACAACTTTGGAAGTATGCTTGGGTCTATTGTCCATTTGGAAGACCATTTGTGACCAAGCTTTAACTTCCTGACTGATGTCTTGAGATGTTGCTTCAAAACGTTCACATAATTTTCCTACCTCATGATGCCATCTATTTTGTAAAGTGCACCAGTCCCTCCTGCCGCAAAGCACCCCACAACATGATGCTGCCACCCCGTGCTCATGGTGGGATGGTGTTCTCTCGGCTTGCAAGTCTCCCCCTTTTCCTCCAAACATAACGATGGTCATTATGGCAAAAAGTTATATTTTTGTTTCATCAGACCAGAGGAATTTCTCTCCAAAAAGTACGATCTTTGTCCCATGTGCAGTTGCAAACTGTAGTCTGGATTTTCTTATTGCAGTTTTGGAGCAGTGGCTTCTTCCTTGCTGAGCGGCTCTTCAGGTTATGTCAATATAGGACTCGTTCTACTGTGGATATAGATATTTTTGTACCTGTTTGCCTCCAGCATCTTCACAAGGTCCTTTGATGTTGTTCTGTAATTGATTTGCACTTTTTGCACCAAAGTACATTCATCTCTAGGAGACAGAACGCGTCTACTTCCTGAGCGGTATGACGGCTGCATGGTCCCATGGTGTTTATACCTGTGTACTATTGTTTGGACAGATAAATGTGGTACCTTCAGGTGTTTGGAAATTGCTCCCAAGGATGAACCAGACTTGTGGAGGTCTACAATTGTTTTCTGAGGTCTTTGCTGATTTCTTGATTTTCCATGATGTCAAGCAAAGAGGCACTGAGTTTGAAAGGTAGGCCTTGAAATATGTCCACAGGTACACCTCCAATTGACTCAAATGATGTCAATTAGCCTATCAGAAGCTTCTAAAACCATGACTTCATTTTCTGGAATTTGGAATATTCCAAGCTGTTTAAATGCACAGTCAACCTAGTGTATGTAAATGTCTGACCCACTGGAATTGTGATACAGTGAATGATAAGTGAAATATCTGGTCTGTAAACAATTGTTGGAAAAATGACTTGTGTCATGCACAAATTAGATGTCTAACCGACTTGCCAAAACTATAGTTTGTTAACAAGAAATTTTGTGGAGTGGTTGAAAATGAGTGTTTAATGCCTCCAAACGAAGTGTATGTAAATCTTCAGACTCTCTCTCTCTCTCTCTCTCTCTCTCTCTCTCTCTCTCTCTCTCTCTCTCTCTCTCTCTCTCTCTCTCTCTCTCTCTCAATGTGTCTCTCTAACTCTCTCCTTCTATCTCTCTCTCTCTCTCTCTTCTCTCTCTCCTCTCTCTCTCTCCTCTTCTCTTCTCTCTCTCTCTTCGCTCTCTCTAATGAGGTCTCTCTCTTGTGTAATAGTTAAATAAACATAAATATGGTTTGTATTTACAATGGTGTTGTTCTTCACTGGATGCCCTTCTTGTGGCAACAGGTTTCTCTCCTCTCTCTCTCTCTCTCTCTCACACAATCTCTCTTCTCACTTTTCTCTCTCTCTCTCTCTCAAACTCCAACCATCTCTTTTTTCTAGGCTCCTTTTAAAACTCTCAGTTGACTATTCAGTCAGAGATAGTTTGGGTTGGCTATTGATAGACATAAACCAGCCACTTCTTCCTTTTTGAACTCCCTCTTGTTGAACCCTCCAGAGAGAATTACATTATTAAGCATTCCTAGGCACCCATCCAAAGTGGTAAACAGATTACGATTGATCGTTCATGGCTGTACATCCTATCCGGGTATTATTCCTGATCCTGGAGTTCAAACACATCACTACATGCCTGTCTCTCCTGGAGGATTGCTGAGGGAGGGATGCTGAGTGCAGGAAAGCTGGTCGTTTGTCCCCATTATGCCAGCGCTTGGAGTAGGCACAAGGTGCTATACACACACAAACAAACACACACACACACACACACACG
>NW_019942666.1:15512-18915 GCF_002910315.2 Salvelinus sp. IW2-2015 | reverse complement strand
ATGTAGTGTATATATGACAACTAGGTTCTATCACTGCTCCTACATGGTTGTAACAATACATATGTAGATGTTAAATAATCGAACAGATGGTCTATAACTGCTCCTACATGGGTGTACAATACATCATGTAGATGTATATATGACAGACTAGGTCTAAGTACTGCTCCTAGCAGGGTGTAACAATACATGCATGTAGATGTATATAATGAAACAGCTAGGTCTAATACTGCTCTCTACACTGTGTAACAATACACTCATGGTGATGTATAAATATGAACAGACTAGGTCTATACTCTCCTACGATGGTGTAGACAGATACAGTCAATGTAGATGTATATAATGAACAGACTAGGTGCTAATACTGCTCCTACAGATGGTGTAACAATACATATATGTTAGATGTATATAATGAACAGAGCTAGGTCTATTACCTGCCCTACAATGGTGTAACAATCATCATTGTAGATGTATATAATGAACAGACTATAGGTTCCTAACTGTGCCTACAATGGTGTAACAATACCATCCTGTAAGTGTATATAATGAAACAGACTTAGGTCTATACTGCTCTACACGGGTGTAACAATACATCATGTCGATGTATAATAATGAACAGACTAGGTTCTATACTGGCTCCTAACAGGTGTAACAATTACATAATTAGATTTGTAATAAATGAAACAGACTAGGTCTATACTTGCTTCCTACATGGTGTAACAATACATCATGTAGATGTAATATAATGACAGACTAGGTCTATACTGCTCCACATGGTGTAACAATACATCATGTAAGATGTATATAATGAAACAGACTAGGTCTAACTGTCCTACATGGTGTAACAATACATCATGTTAGATGTATATAATGAACAGACTAGGTCTATACTGCTCCTACATGGTGTAACAATACATCATGTAGATGTATATAATGAACAGACTAGGTCTATAATGCTCCTACAGGGTGTAACAATACATCATGTAGCATGTATATAATGAACAGACTAGGTTCTATTACTGCTCCTAAACACGGTGTAAAAATACATCCATGTCGATTGTATATAATGAGCAGAAACTAGGTCTCTACTGCTCCTACATGGTGTAAAATACATCATGTCGATGTATATAATGAGGCAGAACTAGGTCTCGACTGCTCCTACATGGTGGTAACAATACATCATGATAGATGTATATAATGAACAGACTAGGTCTCATACTGCTCCTACAGTGTAAGCAATACATCATGATGATGTAATAATGAATGCAGATAAGGTCTATACTGCTCCACATGGATGTAACAATAACATCATGTAGATGTAATATAATGAACAGACTAGGTCTATACTGGCTCCTAAGGGTGTAACAATACATCATGTCGATGTATAATATGAACGGACTAGGTCAATATACTGCTCCTACAAGGTGTAACAATACATCATGTCGATGTAATATAATGAACAGACAGGTCTATACTGCTCCTACCAAGGTGTAAAATCATCTGTCGATTGTATAATAATGAACAGACTAGGTCTATACTGCTCCTACACGGTGTAACAATACATCATGTAGATGATATAATGAAACAGACAGGTCTATACTGCTCGTACAAGGTGTAACAATACATCATGTAGATGTATATAATGAACAGACTAGGTTCTTACTGCTCTACAGGTGTAAAATACATCATGTAGTGTATTATGAAAGACTAGGTTCTATACTGCTCCTACATGGTGTAACAATACATATGTAGATGTACACTACCGTTCAAAAGTTTGGGTCACTTAGAATGTCTTGTTTTGGAAAGAAAAATCAAATTTTTGTCCAATAAAATAACATACAAAATTTGATCAGAAATAACAGTTTAGACATTGTTAAATGGTTGTAAATGACTATTGATGTATTGTTACACCATGTAGGAGCAGTATAGACCTAGTCTGTTCATTATATACATCTACATGATGTATTGTTACACCATGTAGGAGCAGTATAGACTTAGTCTGTTCATTATATACATCTACATGATGTATTGTTACACCACGTAGGAGCAGTATAGACCTAGTCTGTTCATTATATACATCTACATGATGTATTGTTACACCATGTAGGAGCAGTATGTACCTACAGTTGCTTGCTAATTATTTAGATTTAGTTTGACTGAATGAAACTGCCTTAAATGTGCTGTGGTAAACATTTTTTATTCACACTAATCGATCAACACATTCATGTCATTGTATGTCTCAATATAATAGTATTATTTAATTAAATCCATTTAAAAGAATCTTTGTCTGAAAATAAAATATGATCCTCAACTGCGTTTCCCCTCCAGTCAGCAGACGGCGATGTGCGTCTTTCAGGCGATGCTGCCAGCGTGACGTATAATCTAGTGGACGGTTCTTCATAAACAGCTCGTCAACCACCTCGGTAGCTTGCTAGCCAACATAGCCGAAAGATTCAAGCTATTTATACGCTTTCGGTGTATATTAGGTACTGTGTTTTAGACTCACTTCTGTCGTATCAACTTGTTAACCTATTTAATATTACGTTATTTTGTATTAGTCAACTATAGTAGCTGGCTGGTTAAGTTAGCACTAGCCTAGTCGCTAATGATAGCTAGCTAACATCACCGACCATGAGGTCAGTAAACTACTCCCCTCTCGTTAAAGAAGAGGAGGTCTGCTGGACAGAGAAAGAAGCTCTGGGGCTGAACATTGTCGTGAAAGAGGAGAAGGAAGAGGAGGATGTCACAGTAAAACAAGAAGTAGAGGGTGAGGCTGTTACGGTGAAACAAGAAGAGAAAGACGTTTCAGTGAAAGAAGAGGAAGACGCGTTCAGAGTGAAAGAGGAGGAAGATGTTACAGTGAAAGAAGAGAATGCAGTTTTTGGAGTGAAGAAGGAAGGGGAGATTACTGTCACATTGAAAGATGAAGATGAGGAGATTGGAGATCTGATTAACACCAGTAAGTACCGCCTTAAATTCGTTTTTTACTTTCGATATTCGGAGTTGGCTCGTCAATACCTCTTCAACGGAGGGCCCAGGATGATGACTGATATGTCTAGAATCAGACGACATAGAGAACAAGCTACCCCTTGTTTTCTCCGTTCCGTTTCCAAAAAGTGACTTAACATATTTATTTGAGAAGGGTCTATCTGCTGACCGCAGACTGGGGGGCACGGCATGTAGTGATTTTCATGTAGTGATGTTTTACTACACACCGTGCCCCCCAATAGTGCATACCGTAGAGAGATACAACACCTACTGATAACCTACTGGAGTGACCTAGAAATATAAAACCAAATGATACATCCTACTGTAATTGCATGAGAAAATAATGGTACCCGTGTCACAGTAAGGACAAACCTTACATACATTCATTGAGGTTTTCTTATTCCTTTATTATTTCTAC
>NW_019942666.1:10840-14758 GCF_002910315.2 Salvelinus sp. IW2-2015 | reverse complement strand
AATGTAGAATAATAGCGAAGACATCAAAACTTTGAAATAACACATATGGAATCATGTAGTAACCAAAAAAGTGTAAAACAAATCAAAATATATTTGAGATTTGAGATTCTTCAAAGTAGCCACCCTTTGCCTTGATGACAGCTTTGCACACTCTTTGCATTCTCTCAACCAGCTTCACCTGGAATGCTTTTTCAACAGTCTTGAAGGAGTTACTACATATGCTAAGCACTTGTTGGCTGCTTTTCACTCTGCGGTCCAACTCATCCCAAACCATCTCAATTGGGTTGAGGCCGGGTGATTGTGGAGGCCAGGTCATCTGAAAATCAAAAATCAAAAATTTGATCTCATCAGACCAAAGGACAGATTTCCAGCGGTCTAATGTCCATTGTTCGTGTTTCTTGGCCCAAGCAAGTCTCGTATTATTATTGGTGTCCTTTATAAGTTGTTTCTTTTGCAGCAATATCAACCCTGAAGGCCTGATGGTCCTCTGAACTGTTGATGTTGAGATGTGTCTGTTACTTGAACTCTGAAGCAAGCTTCGTGAGCTCATGGTTGGAGATGGTAGCTAGCTAGGCTAGTACTAACATATCCAGCCGGCTAGCTGACTAATAACAACAACACTGTTAAAATTAAATCGGATAACTAACTCGGCGACAGAAGTTGGTTTAAAACACAGTGGCTAATATACACTAAAGCGTCTAAAGAGCTTTATTTGTTTGTCTAACAAGCTACCGAGGTGGCTGGCTGGCTAACTGTTGTTGTTGTTGAAGAAACGTCCCGTCCACTAGATTATACGTCACACCAACAGCATTGCCTTAAATTCCCACACTGCCATCTGCAGACTGGAGTTGGTAACGCAGTAGAGAAATATGTATATTTTATCTTCAGACAAAAAGTTAGCGTGTAGGAAATAGGAAACATGAGTTTTTACTCACCAATGTAACAACACAGTGTGGTTAAAGACTTAGTAAGTTGTATTGAAGATCTGGTTTCCTATAAGTACAAATAGTTATGTTTTTGCGTCATTACATTTCAAAAAAAATATTTTGGGATATATTTTAAACTACCCACAATGCAGTATTTCTCAACGTCATATGGAGTATCTACTCTGTGCTATCGAGACTGTATGCTAGCTCAAGTTTGCAAACGTTAGCCACACCTCATGCTTTTCATGCACTGTGTTATCTAGAGGGAACCCATTAGCAACGTTCTGGCGCCTTCTTTGGTTTCAAAACAAAGAGAAAATCATACCTGTTTGCTCCTTTTGACGTTTCAGAACCGACTGCAGACTAACTGATCTACAAATCACCTTGCATCATAAATAACTACTCATTGTTATTTATAAATCAGTCAGCTCGTCACCATTTACCCACAATGCAGCATGGAATTGATGCTCTCGAACACGGCCAGTGGATTAGTCYAAGACATAAAAGCTATGCTGCTACGGTGTGGCACGTCATCTATAATAATTTTATAATAATTTGGCTGTTATAAATTCTGTGATTCTCAAAGCTTTGAGTAATAAAACGATTTTTGACACTATTGTGTTTGGAAAGCGTCAATGCTTCAGGAAGTTTGTTCCCATCACTACTTTTCAGGCATGTTTGTGAAGTGACTACGGGAGTTTGAACTTTTTTTCACCTTGGCCTTACTGCTAGCGCGCTAGCTGACTGACATCTGGAATCTATTTTGGATGTTGGGGATTTTTCCTGCCTCATTCTGTATGTCTCTGCTCTTTTGATCTGCAGTCATTTTTAGTTGGGTTTTGTTAGTTGGGTTCTAAGTGGTCTCCGGTAGTTGGTTCTCCGAGTTGGTACTCCAGCTCGCTGACCATAGCTAGTTGGCTAAATAGCTGATGTTAGCTGGCCCCAAGCATACTTCCAAAGTTGTGGCAAAATGGCTTAAGGACAACAAAGTCAAGGCATTTGAGTGGCCATCACAAAGCCCTGACCTCAATCCTATGGAAAATAGTGGGCAGAACTGAAAAAGCATGATGCGAGCAAGGAGGCCTACAAACCTGACTCAGTTACACCAGCTCTGTCAGGAGGAATGGGCCAAAATTCACCCAACTTATTGTGGGAAGCTTGTGGAAGGATACCTGAAATGTTTCACCCAAGTTAAACAATTTAAAGGCAATGCTACCAAATACTAATTGAGTGTATGTAAACTTCTGACCCACTGGGAATGTGATGAAAGAAATAAAAGCTGAAATAAATCTCTCTGCTATTATTCTGACATTTCACATTCTTAAAATAAAGTGGTGATCCTAACTGACCTAAGACAGGGAATTTTTACTAGGATTACATGTCAGGAATTGTGAATAACTGAGTTTAAATGTATTTGGCTAAGGTGTATGTAAACTTCCGACTTCAACTGTAGGTACCGTTACTGTGTTAAAACAGAGGCAATCGTGGGACTGATGTGGTGTTAAAGGGGAAATCTGAAATTCATCAACTGATCCAGGAAATCATTTTCTGAATGACAGTCAAATGACAAACATCACAACATGCAACAACAACCAAAGTGCTTCTTCATTCATTACTCTGGTAAAGACAGTAATGCCGTGCTCCACGTTAGATCCAACATCCCTAACAAATTTATGTTTATAATGTGTTAATGTCTGCTTGATTTTACTGTAGGGTCTCGTTAGTCTGTTTGGACACAGAGATATTTTTCTCATAATGTGTAGAGAACTGTTCCTTGATGGATAGGCTATTGTACAACACACAGAGCTATTTTCCTTTATTCAGGACATTTAGAATGACAACACATTACAGAGTAGCCTAGTGGGATTATTCACAAAATTATCTGGTGATCAGGTTATGAGATGCCATGACAAAGACATTTTAGTTTCCATGTTTCACCTGGAATATTAAATGATATATAGTCCAAGATCTGTTAGGTGAAGTTATGGGTCCTACTGTAGGTCTATGGTATTGGTATAACTAGGCAGATATACTACATCCATAGCTATTGGTTTAGCATGGAGGAGTTTCTGCAAACAAATTGCATGTGCATCACCCTCGTGCCACAATTTTATAAAACACCGAAAGGGGCGTATATTGGAGAACAAAATTGGGGACCAGAAGTCGTCTGGCACACTGCTTTAACTTTAACTTTTTGCTAGCCTACAATCATCGATTGTACTACTAATGTAAAGGGATACAAAATATGACTATTGTTGCTCCCTTGACTGTCTTCAGACAATTGTCAAATAATTTAACAGACATCAATTGTTGTACAACTMCATGGGTACGCTCTGGGCATCACCTTTTACCTCAGTGGATTTCTGCTGTTGTGGGCCTTTAACCGTCTGACTTTGTTGTTCACACAGGAGAGATACGGGAATATCGTGGATCCTCTGGGGAGCCTCAACAACATCATGATGCTGTCGAGGCAGAGAAGAGTCTCTCCAGATCAGAACACCTCAATAAACACCTGAAGAGTCCCACAGGAGAGAAACCTTACTGCTGCTCTGACTGCGGGAAGAGATTCAACTCTTCAGTAAAACTTAAAATACATCAAAGAATTCACACAGGAGAGAAACCTTTTGGCTGTGATCACTGTGGGAATAGTTTTACTCAGCAAAGCAACCTGAAATCACATCAGAGAATACACACAGGAGAGAAACCTTATGGCTGTGATCAATGTGGAAAGAGTTTTTCTCAGCAAAACAACCTGAAATCACACCAGAGAATACACACTGGGGAGAAACCTTATGGCTGTGATCAATGTGGGAAGAGTTTTACTTTGTCAAGCTGCCTGATAGTGCACCAGAGAACACACACTGGAGAGAAACCTTTTAGCTGTMATCAATGTGMGAAGTGTTTTGTTACATCTGGCAATCTGATTGTACACCAGAGAACACACACAGGAGAGAAACCTTATAGCTGTACTCAATGTGGGAAGAGTTTTACT
>NW_019942666.1:7649-9815 GCF_002910315.2 Salvelinus sp. IW2-2015 | reverse complement strand
ATTGAAAATAAGACTATGCCCAACGTCCAATATACTTTCAAGATACTTTCGGTATTTGAAAGTGAAAGTTGAAAAGATGTCTTTTGTCAGTGACTTGAAAACAACTTAATTTCAACATACTTGCAGATAATTGTTGCAGATGTTTGTGTATATACACACATGAAAGCAGTATAATAAATTGGTCTATAATCAATTTTATTAACAATCTGACATCACTCCAGTATTTCTTGACAACATTCAAATGCTAATTGTCTTTATTCCACTACTGAAGAAGCATGACTCAAATCACCTCATATTTCAAACATTCAGCCTGACAAAAGATACGTTTTATTATTCCATGCCTCACCATTAAGTTAATTATTGCCAATACATATTAACAAAAGGGTGTACATTTGGTTTTGATTGTTCATATATACAATTTATGTAACATTTAGTATTCATAGCTATTTATGCAACCAGCTGACTCTTTTTGGGTACAATTATATTGACGTTGTTGCCCTTCTTTTAGAATATCAGGGTTCATTCTCAGATGTGCCAAACCAAATGCATGACATTGGGGACTGGGCCCCGATCCAACAACATGCCTATCGAGTGAACCCTGAAAAGAGAGAGAGAAGTAAGGTGGAAAGTTACTACGGATATTGCAGGAGTTGGTTGCTGATTGTCTCAAGGGTGGGCAGTCAACAAGTTTTGCGTTTAGCCAGTGCGTTGCCATGGATCACTATTTATTTTGACTGCACGTTTTTCCATATTGGAGATGGGTTTTGTTTGGGCTCGTTTCAAGGGAAAGAGAGTTCTAGAAGCTAGTTAGTTTTAGGTTTCTTTGTGGGAAAAATAAATATTGTTTTTAATTGTTGTTAGACAGACACCATGTTTATATTGTAGAAGGTGAAGCATTGTAGTTGATTATAATGTGAAATGGAAGTTTTCTGTTGGTGGTGAGCATTCTCTTAATTAAGGTGTTAGTCTTTGGTTTTTCCATTTATGTTTTGAGATTGGACTTTAGCACGTATAGCTCGTTAGCACGTATGACGCACTGATTGGTGTCACCTCGTTAGTCAGTATGTGTTACACCTTTGCTGGCTTGTCATCTCGTTAGTGGGAAGGCGTTTCACCTGAGCTGGTCCAGGTTCTATTTAAGAGTGTCTGGCCCAGTGCCCCAGTTGTCTTGATAGATGTGGAGAGTCAACACCTTTAGTTGCGTCACCTTTTTGGTTTGCTTCCTGTCTTTAAGTTTGGTGTGGGTTTTTCTTTTGTTTGTCTCTTCTTGGGCAGATTTAGTGGGTCTCATGGTGGGTGTCTTTTAGGTCCCAGTTGTTGTTACTAGTCAACCTTCAGTGGACACCGAGAGCAAAACTACAACATTATGTTATAATGCTTTTATTGCATCAAATGGTTGTTTTATGCAACAGAATAGAGGGTTCTTAGACCTATTGTGTCTGTGTGTTCTACTGAGGATGGATCTCTGGGAGAACACACTGACAGGACATTTACAATGTCTTTTGGGGGATAAAACCTAAGGAGACTGCATTCCAGATTATGAGTTAATGTTTCTGTTCTATACTGTACCAGGGAGAGATGACCCCAGCGCCAGACCCTGGTCTCTACACAAAGAGTACTGTTTTTACAGCAGATACTGTCTGCTGAGAATTATAACTATCTCTCATACAAATCTTAACCTTGTGACCCATTCTATACATCTGTTGTTTGTCATGTAGGTTGATAGAGGTGTAATCTTGGCTATAAAAGACCTTTGTACTTTTGTCTCGTGGCTCTCAATGAATCATCTGGGGGTGATTCGTCGACCAGCCATCATTATCGTAGAGCACTCAATTGATTAACTTTATATGTGTGCATTGTATTGATCTGCTCCCTTATTAATAAGTGAATAAAGGTTTAGTTTAAGAATAACTCTGACTTGTGTGATAAGTTTGTCTCATATATGAAAGAAATTAACAACCACATTTGGTGATGGGGATGTTGACTTGGTGACCGCTTCTGACAATCTGGGTAAATCGTGCACTTGGGATCTCAGGGAAACTACTCTTCGGGAATGGAGGAGATGGACCCACCTTTGATCTGAGAGGCAGCGAGCCGAGTGGATACCACATCTCGAACGTAGTTTTAAAAAAAGGAATGAGGTGAGCAAAACAAGTGGAGTTTTTA
>NW_019942666.1:3051-7624 GCF_002910315.2 Salvelinus sp. IW2-2015 | reverse complement strand
GCCAAGGTGCCCCCCTCACACAGATACACAACTCAGTTAGCCTACGTCTCTCGGCCTTTACCACCTCCAAAGGAGGCCCCCCTCACACAAGGAATACACACTCAGAGGCCTACTGCCTCGCCCTGTTTTCACCTCCAAGTGCCCCCCTCACACAGGAGATACACACTCAGAGCCTTCCTGCCTGGCCCTGTTTACACCTCCAGGTGCCCCCCTCACACGGAATACACACTCAGAGCCTATCTGTTTTTCTTCGCCCGTTTAACACCTCTCAAGGAGCCCCCCTCACACAGGAATATCACACTCAGAGCCTACTGTCTCGGCCCCTGTTTAACCTCCAAGGAGCCCCCTCACACAGGTATAACACATCTCAGAGCCTACTGCCTCGGCCCTGTTTTAACACCTCCATAGGAGCCCCCCTTCACACACGGAATACAACCAAAGCCTTCGCCTGCCTGGGCTTCCTGCTTTAGCACCTCCAAAGGGTGCCCCCCTCAACACAGAAACGCTCAGAGTGAATACACACTCCAGAGCCTACTGTCTCGGCCCCTGTTTGACGACCTCCAAGGAGCCCCTCACACAGGAAATAACAACTCCAGAGCCTACTGTCTACGGCCGCTGTTTACACCTCCAAGGAGCCCCCCTCAACCCAGGAATACACCAGCTCTAGAGCCTACTAGCCTCGGCCTGTTTACACTCCAGGAGCCCCCCTCACACAGGATATACACCCTCATAACACTACTGCCTGGGCCTGTTTACACTCCAAGGAGCCCCTCATAAGATATCAACAGTGAATACACTACTCAGAGCCGTACCTGCCTCGGCCCTGTTTTACAACCTCCAAGGAGGCCCCCTCACATTGGAATACCACACTCAGAGCCTACTGCCCATCGGCCCTAGTGTTTTACATACCTTCAAGCGAGCCCCTCAGCAACGTGAAAATTATGCACATCAGAGCCTACTGCTCGGCCCTTGTTTACAGCCCTCCAAGGTGCCCCCTCACACAGTATACCACACACTCAGGCTATCTGCCTCGGCCCTGTTTTTATCACCTCCAGGTACCCTCCTCTATTACCTTGGAGGTGTAAACAGGGCCGAGGCAGTAGGCTCTGAGTGTGTATTCCTGTGTGAGGGGGGCTCCTTGGAGGTGTAAACAGGGCCGAGGCAGCTATCTGTGTGAACTGGATGAAAACTAGAATCTGTGTTTACTAAGACCATGTATGATATAGTATAAGCTAGTAAGGTGCACCTGTAATTATTTTAAACCTGGACCCCATTTTAGAAGTATTGAAAAATTTAAACGTATTAGTTACATTTAAAAAGTTAGTTACAGTTAAATTAACCTAGGAACTAACCATGAGACAGAAATTAGAAAATATTCCTGTAGGTTAAAATATTGTTGAAAAACAACTAATTGATTAGGTATGTTTGGGAAGAGCATTGTGTGACTGCGATATGAGAGTGTGATTGTGTAAGATTACACGTCACACTGACAGAATCACCTGAAAGACGCACATCGCCATCTGTTGACTGGAGTTGGTATCGCAGTTGAGAAAATACTTTCAGACAAAAAGCTAAAAAGCGACTGCATCTAAAAACCAACGACTCTCTTTGAAAACGGGCGGTGTGGAGTCAGAAACATTTATTATAGTGTAAAAATGTACTACAAAGTGCAGCTAAATAGAATAACTTTGGTCATACCCACTCAGCCCGTGACGTCCAAGGACGTTGAATTAAGAGCCATATCCGGTCTGTCTGTTGTGGCCGCTATTTCGCCCCAAAATAGTCATCCCAAATTGGACTGTGTATAAACTATGTAAATGTCTCTCGGACAAGGTGAGTTTTATCAATATACACTCTAAAAAGTAGGGGTTCTTCAAATTGAAACTGTGGGGGAACCCCTAAAAGTTATTTGAAGAACCTTTTGTGGGAAACCCCTATAAGTTATTTGAAGAACCCCTTATAATGGTTCCTCAAAGAATCTTTTGGGGTTCATTTTTGAACTCCCTGTCCACCCTCCCTGCATTACAAAAACATATTTTAATAACAATTTTTTCCCTGTCCACCCTCCATTCTAATTTTTGGGGGGGGAATAATAATAACAATATTGATTTAAATAATTAATTGTTTATTTAGTGACACCACAAATGTGAATTAATATTTACAAAACAATTTACAAAAAAAAAACACATTACAAAATTGCAACATTTCTGCAGACATGTCAGACCATAATCAATAATCCATTTACTTTGTATAGTGCTTCTTTCTTGTTTATGAAGAAACGGATGATTGGTGCATTGGCATACCTTGTCATGGACATAAAGGCCACTCGGGTCCTCATTGAAGAGGTTGGGCAAGAGCAGGATCGCTGCTGTGGTCTCCAGTCCTAGTAAAGTAAACAGCAATGATCTTACTACACTTGATCATTATTATAAAAATACATTAGAGAAGGAAGAAATAAGAGCAAATACCTCTTCTGTATTGTCCTTTCAGGACTGTCAAATATGCATGGATGATGTCTTCACACCCTGCTCGAACTCTCGACCTCTGAATAATCCTTGAATTATCTTTTTGTCTATCATTCATGGGACTTGATTCATATTCTGAGAAATCTGAAAAGATTAATTTGCAACACATTTGAATTCTAATAGATTCAGTTGATTATTGACTGCTATGTAGGTTAAATGTACACTTAAATTGCGCTGTCCTACAACATATTCTGTACTTCTTCTGATCCAATTGCATTGTGTCAGTTCTGTCCATATAAGAATTTCAAAGGAAGTGACAAATGTTCAAAGAATAGTCTTACCATAGTATCAATATACTTTATATATATAAATAAGAATAATGGAAGATAAATGGATCGACATACAATTTACAAATGCAATAGAAGAACATATGGAGAAAGCCAATAGCCCAATACAGTACTTGCATATCAGTAACAGTACTGCATACAGGCCTAATATCACATTCAAGATATCTTTGTACACAAATTGTTTACATATTATTATCAGGCATTGAAAGATATATACGCAATTCTTGCGCGTGGCGAATTGTGTTTGGATTCTGAAGGGACATTTATACAAAAGAGGAGTCTAGAGCACTGTATTACATTCCCATTATTAATTTGAATCCATCTTACGCTTACATCTAAGATATTAATTTCCTTCGCACAAGGGAGCGTACATGTAACTTTCAAAATGGGACAGTATTGTCATGTAACCGTTTCCAAAATGGGATGTATTGTCCATATAACGTTTCAAAATATAATGTAAGTACTTCAAAGTATATTGTACATGTAAACGTTTCCCAAAATGGGAAGTATTGTTCAGGTAACGTTTCCAACAATAGGATAGTATTTAGGTAACTCAAATGGAGTTGTACAAAGTTTCTAAATGTGGATAGTATGTACATGTAACTGTTTCCAAAATGGATGTATTGTCCATGTACGTTTCAAAATGGGATAGTCTTGACCATGTACTTAATGCCCCTTTGTGAGTTAATAGTATTGCATGCTGTGCAGGCTGATATAAGAGAAACTCATTGACGTTAGTTCATTGTAAACATCTCTCAGGACAGGTCACCGTCCTTAAGTTAGTTAGTTAACTAGCTTAACGTTGTTACTGCACATGGGTAGGAAATTCTAACCAATCAGGAGAGACTACATTTCTTCAACAATCAACCTTGTCTTTGATCAAGAATTGCAAATTGTAGCTGGTCAGCCTACACTCTGAGGTGGAGCCGAGAGGATGACACAAGGAAGTACAGAAGCCTTTTATTAGTCAAACTATCTTGTGGCATATAGAAAACACGTGACCCTTGGGTATATGTCCGTAGTGTGGAGGAACGAGGACAACAGAACCTAGCATGTCGAATTGGTCGTCTCGTTCTGTAGCTAGTACTAGGTTTTCCAGTAGGTGTCAAACAACAGGAAATATCACTCCTGGACCACAGTTCCTCTGAAGTAGATCAACGGTTCCCTGAATTGGGGCGGGCGCCTTTTTGGCATGTCTGCCCAGAGGGTGTGTGGTTACAGACCCACATAAAACACATAAACTTCTCAACCTTAATAAAGATCCTTCAAACACATTAGAAGTCATATCAACTCAGGAGGTTAACGTAGATTTCCCTCACAAACATTGCACAGAGATAAATCAGGGACTCCAGCCTGAACTTGTGTGATGTAGTAGCGGAGGTTGTAGTTTCTCTAGAGGATAAATTCAGATCCAGACTGGAAACTGTGTTGATGTAGCTAGGGGAGTTGTAGTTTTCTCAGAGATAAATCAACGATCCATGAATCCAGCCATCATTTCCTATTTTTAAAATGTTTACAAGCGAAAACACAATATTATTTTTCTATTAGCAACCACCATAGCAAAAGACTCACCGCATATTTTCACATTTTTCTACCGCATTAGTTTAGCTATCAACAAAACCGACCAAATAGAGATTATAATTAGTCACTAACACAAGAAACAAACTTCATCAGATGACAGTCTTATAATTCATGTTATACCAATAAATCTATGTTTGTTTCGGAAAATGTGGCATATTATGACGGTATAAACATAGTTTT
>NW_019942666.1:0-1083 GCF_002910315.2 Salvelinus sp. IW2-2015 | reverse complement strand
AGCCATTCTGTGACCAAAAACAAGCTACATATGGACAGTACCAAAATAAACTGACTCTGGAAATGACAAAGCGCCTCGTAACCTTGCTGGAAATGGGACAAACGGACCCCTTCTGTGGTAGTAGACTGGGACGATTTGTAATCAAATCTAATTCCCAGGAACGGGGTTCAAATGAACCACAGAGACTGTGTGGGATAAAAACATGGCCGTGTCCAACCCTGCTTGTTCCCTCGACTCCACTACCAACCACCAATCTCCAACAGGGTCCTTAACCTGTATCACTAGACACCTCATAGTGAGCTACAGGTAGGAATCAGCAATTAATCCCAATAATGAGCCACCTATGGGAGGGGTAACCCTTTGTGGACAAATCTCTCAACGTATTACTGCTACCCTGGGGAGATTGATACACCCCTTGCACATCGGCTCCAACCCTCGTCGGATGTGGCAGGGCTTGCCACAGACTACAAAGGGAAGCACAGCCGATAGCTGCCCAGTGACACGAGCCTACCAGACGAGCTAAATTACTTCTATGCTCGCATTGAGGAAAGTAACACTGAAACATGCATGACAGCATCAGCTGTTCCGGACGACTTTGTAATCACGCTTGCCGCAGCCGATGTGAGTAAGACCTTTAAACAGGTTATCATTCACAAGGCCACAGGSCCAGACGGATTACCAGGACGTGTACTCCAAGCATGCGCTGACCAACTGGCAAGGGTCTTCACTGACATTTTCATCCCCTGTCTGAGTCTAATAGCAAGATGTTTCAAGCAGACCACCATAGTCCCTGTGCCCAAGAACACTGAGGTAACCTGCCTAAATGACTACCGACCCGTAGCACTCACGTCTGTAGCCATGAAGTGCTTTGAAAGGCTGGTAGTGGCTCACATCAACACCATTATCCCAGAAACCCTAGACCCACTCCAATTTGCATACTGCCCCAACAGATCCACAGATGATGCAGTCTCTATTGCACTCCACACTGCACTTTCCCACCTGGACAAAAGGAACACCCATGTGAGAATGCTATTCATCGACTACAGCTCAGCGTTCAACACCATAGTGCCCTCAAAGCTCATC
>NW_019942665.1:408049-416548 GCF_002910315.2 Salvelinus sp. IW2-2015 | reverse complement strand
AAAACCTACCAACCAGAAGAATTCCCGGCTCTCACAGACCTGTCATCGTTTTTTCTTTAAAAGCCCCTACCCTTTTCTCCACTCACTTACCTGTATTAAAACTGCCACCTGTTTGAATCGTTACCTGTTAAACAGACACCTATCCAACACACTCCAATCAAACAGGAACCTCAACACTCTCCCACAATGGCCAAGAGCCAGAGAGGCTGTGTAGGGACATCAAGGTAAAATTTAGACCTGCACAAGGCCTGGGCATGCTTACAGGACCAAATAGGGCAAGCAAGCCTTGGTTGCAGAAAGGGCAAACAACCTAGTTGGCGCAATTATTAGAAAATGGGAAAAATTGGGCCTCCCTCAGTCTGGGCTCCAGCAAAAGATTCTCACCTCGGGCGCATTCAATGATCATAGACAGGTGAGGGATCACAGCCCAGAACTACACGGCAGGAAACCTGGTCAATAGAACCCTGAAAGAAGCTGGGAACCCACAGTCCTCAAAGAAAACCATTAATAAACACACTACGCCGGTCATGCGATTAAAAATCCTGCAAAGTCCCCCCTTTCAAGCCAGCCGCACGGTCCAGGCCCGTCTTAAAGTTTGCCACAGACCATGCTGGATTCGATCCAGAGGAGGAATGGAGAAGGTCATGTGGTCTGATGAACAAAAAAATAAAGCTTCTTGTCAAAACTCCACTCGCTGTTTTGGAGAAGAAGAAGATGAGTACAACACCCAAGAACACCATCCCAACCGGAAGCATGGAGGTGTGAAACACATTCTTTGGGATGCTTTTCTGCAAAGGACCAGGAACGACTGCACCGTATGAGGGAGGCTGAGATGGGCCCATGCTTATTCGAGATCTTGGCTCAACAAACCTTCCTTCCCTCGAGTAAGAGCATTGAAGCACTGGTCGTGGCTGAGTCTTCCAGCATGACAACGACCCGAAACACACAGCCACGGACAACTTAAGAGTGGCTCCGTAAGAAGCCAACCAAGGTCCTCGGAAAGTGGCCTAGCCAGTCTCCCAGGACCTGAAACCCAATAAGAAAATCTTTGGAGAGCTAACAGTCCGTACTTGCCCCAGCGACAACCCCCGAAACCTGAAACGGATCTGGAGAAGGTCTTGTCAATCGGAGGAGATGCAAAATCCCTGCATGCAGTGTGTGCAAACCTGGTCAAGAACTACAGGAAACGTATGATCTCTGTAATTGCCAAAAAAAGCTTTCTCGTACCAAATATCTAATTCTGCTTTTCTGACTGCTATTAAATACTAACTATCGTCAATGCAAATAAAAATGACCCAAATTCAAGTTACTTAAAATCAGTACAAGATGTTTCTGGATTTTTGTCTAACATCTCTCGATTCTAACTCTCACAATTATGACAGTTGTAACCCTCATGCTAAAACACCACCACTATACAGACCCATGCGTTACATGCTCGATAGATAGAGAAACGCATGACGATCGGGGCGGGATGTACTTGAAGTGTGAGCTGAACTGTTCTCCGCCGAGAAGTGATTACCATTCATTTTATCTGTAGCAAATCTGCGACTGGAAATACTATTATAGCATAATGTCAGTTTGTGTCGCTCTATGGAATGCACGCATCTTAGGAGTAGTTATTGAAGACTCAAAGAACACTAACTAGATCGTGTGGCTAAGACTTGCATGACAGCTTGAGAAGTAGCCGCACCTGTGGCTTTAGGTACGTCAGTCATGCACTAATCTAACAGCTACATATAATAACCCACTGCGTGAGTAGTCACTATTACTAGATCAACTAAGATCATTGATTGAATAGACCCAGCTGCTTAGTCATGTACTAAGTATAACAGACAATATTAAGTATCTCACATGCTAGTATTCATTGTTACTTAATCTACAGTTAGCATATTAAACCCACTGCTAATAGTCATTACTAAGTTGTTGGTGTCTAACAGTTCACAGTTATATACCACTGTGCTACGATGCAGTGTACTAAAGCTCTAACAGTACACATACATACCCAATCACTGCCTACTAGTCATGGACTAATATATCAGTAAAATAGTAATACCCACTGCTACTATCCATTACAAATCTAACATACACTAATCATATACCCACTGCTCCAGTACTTCACATTCGTCACTAATCTAACATAGAACGTATAAATACCCACTGCTTCCAGTAACATGTAGTCATATTTTACTAATCTAACGTACATATAATACCCACTGCTAGGTACCTTAGTCATCTTACTAATCGTAACAGTAAATAACAACTTCTTACCCACTCCTAGTACTGTAGTCACTGTACTTAACCTCTAACAGTAAATATAAACCCACTGCTAGTACTACATGTATACTAATATAAAACAGTGTACATAAATACCCACTGCTCATACTGTAGTCATGTTACTAATTCTAACAGTACATAACTAATAAACCCCACTGCTATATCATGTACTAATATAACCAGCACACATAAATACCCCACGCTAGTAGTCATAGTAACTAATCTAACACGTACATATAATCACCCACTGCTAGTGGTCTATGTACTAAATCCTAACGCAGTAAACATATAATTACTAGTAGTCATTACTAATCTGAAACAGACATATATACCCACTTCGCTACTAGTCGTTAACTTAAAAAAGTACATATAATACCCACTGCTAGTTAGTCATTGTACTAATTCGTAACAGAAATAACACTACCCAACTGCTAGTAGTTCATTGTGACAATCTAAACAGACATATAATAACCCACTGGCTAGTAGTCAATGTACAAATCTAACAGTAAATATATATACCCACCGCTAGTAGTCATGTATTAAATATAACAGTACATATAATAAACCCACTGCTAGTGGTCCACTGTACTAAGTCTAACAGTACATATAATACCCACTGCTAGCTAGTCACTGCTACTAATCTAAACCAGTTACATTATAATACCCACTGCCCCTAGTAGTCAGTGTACTTAATAATACAGGTTAATAATACCCACTGCTAGTAAGTCGATTACTAATATAACATAACATAGAATACCCACTGCTATACTGTCACAGTACTAATTCTAAACAGTATAATAAAGACCCACTGCTATGTACCTTATCAACTTAATATAACAGTACATATTAATAACCCACTGCTAGTACTGTAGCTCATGCTACTAATCTAACAGACATATTAAATACACACTGCTATATCATATACTAATCTAACAGTACATAAATACCCAACTGCATAGGAGTCCTGTACTAAATCAACAGTACATTATTAAATAACCCACTGCTAGTAGTCAATGTACTAAATCGAACAGTAAATATAATTACCACTGCTAGTAGTCATTACTAATCAACAGCTACAATAATTACCCACTGCTAGTTTACTGTAAAGTCACTTACTAATCTAAACATAAATGATTAATACCCACTGCCTAGTACTGTATCATGGAACTAATCTTAACAGTAAATTACTAATACCCATGGCTAGTAGTCATTATACTAAATCTAAACAGTACCATAGGAATACCCCACTGCAGAAGTCATTACTAATCTAACAGTACATATAATACCCCCACGGCTAGTAAGTCATGTACTAGATATAAACATTAATATATTACCCCACTGCCCTAAGTAGTCGTGTGTACTAATATAACAGTACATAGAATACCCACCTCTAAGTACTTGTAGTCATGTACTAATCTACACAGATAAATTATGATACCCAACTGCTGAGCTTACTGTAGTACTGTACTAATATAAACAGTACAAATAATACCCACCTGCTAGTAACTGTAGTCATTACTAATCTAACAGTACATTATAATACACACTGCTAGTAGTCACTAACTATGCTACAGCTACATAAATACACATTGCTAGTGAGTCAGTATAATCTAAACAGTACATATAATACCCCACTGCTCTATCACTGTACTAATCTAACATACATAGAATACCCCAGTGCTATACTGTATCACTGTACTAATATAACATTAATATATTCCCCACTGTATAGTCAGTGTACTAATCTAAACAGTACAATATAATTACCCACGCTGCTCATATCATGTACTAATATAACAGTACATATAATACCCACTTGCTAGTAGCCAGTTTGTACTAATCTAACAGTACATATAATTACCCACTGCTAGTATCATGTACCTAATCAAACAGTACACCATAATAACCCACTTCCTAGTATTCAGTGTACTAATCTAACAGTACACAATAATACCCACTGCTAGTAGTCATGTACTAATCTAACAGTACATATAATACCCACTGCTAGTAGTCATGTACTAATCTAACAGTACACATAATACCCACTGCTAGTAGCCATATATCATTCAAGAAATCTTTGCATATTTCAAAGCCATATCAAATACATTGTTTGTAAAAAAAAAAAAAAAAAAAGTGCTATTGAACAAGGGGACAAAGGGACGAAGCTTTCAAAGCTGTTTTCCCCGCTATTGCATTTTGAAATGTTATACGATCAGAGCACATTTTTCTCTCGGGCGCATTGGGGGGAGGAGAGTGGCTCGCTCATTGCTCATCACATCAGCAGGCCCCAGTGAGGGCACAGGCAGGGCTAGCTGGGTTCTCAACTCCACATTATATACGTCTCAGTGGAGATGGATTGTGACGACTGTGGGCAGAGTGTACCTCATCATCGAGTCGCTGTCAGTCGATACGAGCAACCAGTCAGTGGTTGTATTTGATTAACGTTTTATTAAAAAGTATGGATTTCAGCAGTGGCGGAAAAAGTACACCAATTGTCATACTTGAATAAAAGTAAAGATATGTTTATAGAAAATGACTCAAGTAAAAGTGTAATTGATAAAATGTACTTAAGTATCAAAAGTAAAAGTATAAATCACTTCAAATTCCTTATTTTAAACAAACCAGACAGCACCGTTTTCTTGTTTTTTAAATGTACGGATAGCCAGGGGCTCCAACACTCAGACATCATTTACAAACGAAGCATTTGTGTTTAGTGAATCCGCCAGATCAGATAATAGGGATGACCATGGATGCTCGCTTGATAAGTACGTGAATTGGACCATTTTCCTGTTCTGCTAAGCATTTCAAATTTAACGAGTACTTTTTCATTTTCTGTAGGAATGGAGTGAAGTAAAAGTAAAAGTTGTCAAAAATAAAAATAGTAAAGTACAAATACCAAGAAAACTACTTAAGTAGTACTTGAAAGTATTTTTACTTAAGTACTTTACACCACTAGGTTTCAGCAAACAAAGAAAGGCACACAGCTACAGCTACATAAAAAGTGATACTTTTGACTCACCTGTCCATAGAACATTCTTCCAAGAGTATTGATTTTCATCCAGGTGCTTCCAGGTGATTTTTGGCAAACTTGAGTAAACTTTTTGGACGAGATGGGTCCCATTATGTCTGGCGAAAACCAATCATTCCACAGTAAGAACCTTATACCAACGGTCAAGCATGGTGGTGGTAGTGTGATGGTTTGGGAATGCTTTGCTGCCTCAGGACCTGGACGAATTGCCTTAATAGAGGGAACCATGAATTCTGCTCAGTATCAGATCATTCCACAGGAGAATGTCAAGCCATCAATATGTGAGCTGGAGCTGAAGCGCAGCTGGGTCATGCAGCAAGACAATGATCCAAAACACACAATCATGAAAATGGTTAAAAAGCAACAAATTTGATGTTTTGAAATGGCCTAGTCAAAATCCAGACCTAATCCCAATTGAGATATTGTTGCAGGATTTGAAATGAACAGTTCCTGCTTGAAAACCCACAAATGTCGCTGAGTTAAAGAAGTTCTGCATGCAAGATTGGGCCAAAATTCCTCCACAGCGATGTGAGGCTGATTAACAACTACAGGAAGTGTTTGGTTGGAGTCACTGCAGCTAAAGGTGGCACAACCAATTACTTTTTCACACAGGGACATTGGGTGTTGCATAACTTTGTTAATTAAATAAATAAATAGTACATTTTTTGTTGTTGTAATTTGTAAACTCATGTTCTCTTGATCTAATATTAGGTTTTGGATGAAGATCTGATGACATTCAGTATCAAAAATATGCAAAAATAGAAAAAATCAGGAAGGGGGCAAATACTTTTTCACGGAACTGTAGAATGTGCTCTTTGTACGTTGATAGGTAACCCTTCTTTACCACAAAAATCCTGGCTGTCTAATTGATGATAGAGTTGGAGCAGGTCTCTTTGCTGATGTCGCGTTTTATTTTGAATGTGAGATGCGTGACCTCAGCTCAGACTATCAGAAGATTGGGGCGTAAAAAATATTTTTTCATTGTTTATTTTTTATATAAAAACGTATTTTTGTGTCTGTCAATTTCGACCAGCACACCCAACAAAAAAATTGTCCAGCCCATCTGGCATTTGACAGGATTGCCAGATGGCCAGTCCGCTCCTGGCAGGAGGAAACTGGAGGAGAGGACACGCCTACTATTACCACAAACCCAAGGGAGACATGAAGTGTGTGGGGTTAGGTAACAATGTGCTTCTTGGAAATATGATGTGTTTGTTTTCACAGAATTTTGCTGCGCCGCCCCTGTACACAAGGGAAAGTTGCGTGGGGGGCCATGAAGGGAACGATCAAATTATTGTTCTCAACACAGGCATATCTCAGATGTCCTGTTGGACGTGCATTATTTAAGCCCTTCTAGCATGTGTTTGTGTGTCCTTGAGTGATCTCATACATGCCATTCTTTCTCACCTGAGGAGTCAGTTGGCTAGAAGGACAAACAAGATTCCATTTCACCTTGATTGCTCATCCTTCTTACATGACAGAAAGAAAAGCCAAATCTGTCATAATACCATATCTCCCCTTGAGCTGACTTGAAGTGTTTGTGTTTGCACTGATAGGGAAGGTAGGAAGGTATCTGAAACAACCCTAAGGGTGTACTATTTTCTAATTGCAGTGCTCACAATAGAACTGTAGAGAGAGGAAGAGAGAGAATGAGCACTACACTTGTGGTTCCACATTACAGACTCAGCATGGGTTGCACAACAGTTCAGTGATGTGCAAAAAGCACAAAAGGCTGTAGAGATTAGTCACTGTCAAACGTCTATACACAGCAAGGACATAACGAGGCAGACTAACACACAAACACATACACACAGACACTAATACACACTTTAACACAGTGACCTACTATTGACCTTGTAACACACACACAACAGGAAAAAAAAGGAAGGATTTGTCTCCTAAATGTGAAAGTATTTGTGTTGTGTTCCAAACACACTATCTCCATACGCCCCCCCCCCCCGAACAACGTCATTTGCTATTGAAATACCCGCCTTTATATTTTACATTATGAACAGACCTAGGATTTAACCGCCAGCTTTGGATGTTTATTTTTTAGTGGTCTCCAACTACAAGGCCCAGGTCTAGGACATGTGCTCAAGTGTACGAAACATGGATAAAAATGACATTCCAACAGTGTCTGTCTGTGTGTGTCAGAGTGTCTGTCTGTGTACGTCAGGGAGTGTCTGTCTGTGTGGCGTCAGAGTGGTCTGTCTGTGTACGTCAGGGAGTGTCTGTCTGTGTGTGTCAGAGTGTCTGTCTGTGTGCGTCAGAGTGTCTGTCTGTGTGCGTCAGAGTGTCTGTCTGTGTACGTCAGGGAGTGTCTGTCTGTGTGTGTCAGAGTGTCTGTCTGTGTGCGTCAGAGTGTCTGTCTGTGTGCGTCAGAGTGTTTGTCTGTGTGCGTCAGAGTGTCAGTCTGTGTGCGTCAGATAGTGTCTGTCTGTGTGCGTCAGAGTGTCTGTCTGTGTGCGTCAGGGAGTGTCTGTCTGTGTGCGTCAGAGTGTGTCTGTGTGCGTCAGAGTGTCTGTCTGTGTACGTCAGGGGTGGCTGTCTGTGTTTGTCAGGGAGTGTCTGTCTGTGTGTGTCAGAGTGTCTGTCTGTGTGCGTCAGAGTGTCTGTCTGTGTACGTCAGGGAGTGTCTGTCTGTGTGCTTTAGAGTGTCTGTCTGTGTGCGTCAGAGTGTTTGTCTGTGTGCGTCAGAGCGTCTGTCTGTGCATCAGATAGTGTCTACTGCATGAGTATCTGTTCTTCTGTGTATGTCTGTTCATTCAGGCCACGGTAACAGGTTGACAGTGCATTCAGGCTGCACTTTGGAGGAGTTGAGTCAGAGAGTGTCTGTCATCATTGGACACATACAGACTGTCATAGAGCAGGAACACAGAGCACAGACAGACGGACGCACGGGCGGCCAGACAGACAGGGCCTGTGCAGAGACAGAGAGACAGGGCTTGTGCAGAGACAGACATACAGGGCCTGTGCACAGACAGACAGACACGACAGACAGACAGACAGACAACAGACAGACAGACGACAGACAGACAGACAGACAGACAGACAGACAGACAGAAGCAGACAGACAGACAGACAGACGCAGACAGACGAGACAGACAGACAGACAAGACAGACAGACAGACAGACAGACAGACAGACAGACAGACAGACAGACAGACAGGACAGACAGACAGACAGAACAGCGGCTT
>NW_019942665.1:380686-408024 GCF_002910315.2 Salvelinus sp. IW2-2015 | reverse complement strand
TCCCCGCCCCCCCCCCCCCCCCCCCCAAGCTGGGGTCAGTGGGAGGCAGGCATTCAAAAGTTTAAGCCTGTCATTTCAAACCCTGGTGTGTTTAAACAGGTGCATCACAATTCCCTAGTAGAACAAGCATTTGCTATTGAAATACCCCCTTTATATTTTACATTATGAACAGACCTAGGATTTAACCGCCAGCTTGTGATGTTTATTTTTTAGTGGTCTCCAGACTACAAGGCCCAGGTCTAGGACATGTGCTCAATGTACGAAAACATGGATAAAAATGACATTCCAACAAGTGTCTGTCTGTGTGTGTCAGAGTGCTGTCTGTGTACGTCAGGAGTGTCTGTCTGTGTGCGTCAGAGTGTCTGTCTGTGTACGTCAGGGAGTGTCTGTCTGTGTGTTCAGAGTGTCTGTCTGTGTGCGTCAGAGTGTCTGTCTGTGTGTCGTCAGAGTGTCTGTCTGTGTACGTCAGGGAGTGTCGTGTCTGTGTGTGTCAGAGTGTCTGTCTGTGTGCGTCAGAGTGTCTGTCTGTGTGCGTCAGAGTGTTTGTCTGTGTGCGTCAGAGTGTCAGTCTGTGTGCGTCAGATAGTGTCTGTCTGTGTTCGTCAGAGTGTCTGTCTGTGTGCGTCAGGGAGTGTCTGTCTGTGTGCGTCAGAGTGTCTGTCTGTGTGCGTCAGAGTGTCTGTCTGTGTACGTCAGGGAGTGGCTGTCTGTGTTTGTCAGGGAGTGGTCTGTGTGTGTGTCAGAGTGTCTGTCTGTGTGCGTCAGAGTGTCTGTCTGTGTACGTCAGGGAGTGTCTGTCTGTGTGCTTTAGAGTGTCTGTCTGTGTGCGTCAGAGTGTTGTCTGTGTGCGTCAGAGCGTCTGTCTGTGCATCAGATAGTGTCTACTGCATGAGTATCTGTTCTTCTGTGTATGTCTGTTCATTCAGGCCACGGTAACAGGTTGACAGTGCATTCAGGCTGCACTTTGGAGGAGTTGAGTCAGAGAGTGTCTGTCATCATTGGACCACATACAGACTGTCATAGAGCAGGAACACAGAGCACAGACAGACGGACGCACGGGGAGACAGACAGGGCCTGTGCAGAGACAGAGAATTCTTACTCTCTTGGTGAGCAGAGACAGACAGACAGACAGACAGACAGACAGCATCACCAACACCCATGGAGTTAGGAAACATTCATCAGTTCCATCAAGATTAGATTGAGGCTCTCTCCTTTTGATTACCATATCAAATTAGATGGATACGCTTTGGAGTCTGTGGGTGTCTGGCAGTAGTCAATGGGATTTAATACAGAGGGACGCTTCTCCATAATGTGTGTTTGTATGTGTGTGTGTGTGTGTGTGTGTGTGTGTGCGTGCGTGCGTGTGTGTGTTTGTGTGTGGCGCATGACCCATGGTGTATGTATCCAAGTGTGTCACAAAAAAAAGAACTATCTGTGTCACAGGAGGTTGGTGGCACCTTAATTGGGGAGGACGGGCTCATAGTAATGGCTGGAATGGAATTAATGGAATGGTATTGAACTCAAACACATTTACTCCATTCCAGCCATTATTATGAGTCGTCCTCCCCTCAGCAGTCTCCTGTGGTCTGTGTGTAATATGAGTGGGTGCATGTCAGGGTGGCTCTTTTGCGTGAAGACAGACAGAGATTGGAGATAAGAGGGCGACTGTCTATCGAGTGTGTCTGAATGGCTGTGGACCGTGTCAGTGACTTCTATTCACCCCTACTGACAGGCTGCAAACAGTGTATGTGCTTGTGTGGCTAATTGACTAATGTGGAAAAAGAAGTCAACTCACAACATACAGATGTAGGATCTTAATTTGAGCCAGTTTGCTACAGCAGGAAAGTAATCCTGCAGCAACAGGGAATGTGAATTATTATGTGGATTATAATTAATTAAACATTTTGTAGGGGTTGATACATTTTTTGTTATAGCAAATCAAGTCTGGAATTTCTAAGTGGAAATGACAAACTTTATAAGCCTTTTTCAAAGCTAATATACACTACAGGTTTGGGAAAAAATAGTGATCAAATTAAGATCATATATTTGTATTGTTGCTGGTTAAAGGCCTTAACAAGTGAAGCATTCCAGTGGGTTTCTGAGTCCAACTGTTAATCTCTTTCTCTCTTTCTCGCTCTCTTTCTCTCGCTCTCTCTCTCTCGCTCTCTCTCTCTCTCACTCTCTTTCTCTCGCTCTCTTTCTTTCTTCCAATGAAAAGTTGAGACAGCCAAGGTTGACGGAAATATGCAGGCAACAATCTCCTGAAGACACATTTGAACTTGACATCTATCTGATGAAACCCCAAAGTCATGGATTTCCTGTACTACTTTGCACTGGCAAACCTATGGTGTCGATAGACAATAGGTAAATGTCAGTGTTTCAAAGGGAGATCACACAGCTTGTGTTGTACAGGAGCGGAGGCCTAGATACATCCATCATTAGCCAGCTGTGGTTTTCTGCCATAACACAGCAAGGCCCTCAATGCAGGTCTCTCTCACGTTACGACATGGCCACGGAATGCTGGCACATGACAACTTCACCCTGACGCAGGGCTTTCTTATCAGCCTGTTCAAGAGGGTGACAGACCTCATGAGAAAGCTGGATATCGAAATGAAGAGTAAGAGATGATATTGAAGAGGAAAAAGAAGGCCAAAGGCACCTCTTGGTCAGACTGCTGCAGCTGCACATATGAGGGAGGGAAGCCCCCTATAGTTCAGACAGACAAGATATCAGCAGTTTTCTATTGTATTCATCACATGATGCCTGCAGGTTGCAATGTCAGCAGCACGTTGGAAATGTTTTTACATGGTTTTTGCTATGAAAGGACCTTAGAGAGTGAAGAAGAGAAGAGAGACGAGAGAAGAGAGAGAGGAGAGAAGAGAGAGAGAGAAGAGAAGGAGAAGAAGAGAGGAGAGAGAGAGAAGAGAGAGAGAGAGAGAGAGAGAGAGAGAGAGAGAGAGAGAGAGAGAGAGAGAGAGAGACCCTATATTGGGGTCCTGGACTGAATAGTGATTGGGGAGAGAGAGAAAAGCTCCTCTCCTCTAACCCCCATGTCAGTGTGTTCCCTCTATCATACTAAGCTCCTGGCCGAAGAAGACGGAGCTGGTTGCCAAGGAGACGCACCACCTTCAAGGAGGACGAGAGCTCTCGCAAATCAACCCATTTATTCCTTACTGTGACATGAGGACCAGTGATAACAGTGACTAGTGTGTGGTAGTGTGTTTACTGGGAAGCGTATACTGTAGCCTCGTTTTTCGAGCCATTACGTTCTTTCTCTCAATGACTACTGCATCACATCTACTGCTCCCAGGCCATATCAGTGACATACAGTTTGACTGTAACAGCCTCCTCCACTGCTCACCATGTTAATGCCAACTGTCCTGGCAGTATGTTTCCCCCTCCCTTAGTGACAATGAAATCACAGAGACTATCCTCTTCCTCCCATTGGCTGGGAAGCACCATGGTGATGCCCTCTGATTGGTCATGCCCAGCAGGCACACTCGGCCAATCAGGCTCACTGTATCCATGAGACTGAAGCATGTAGGGCTATTTAAATCCAACCAGAGACACACAAGATTGCTTAGATGTACATTTCTATTTTTTTAAAGCAGGGGGGAAAGGTTTCGAGTGGACAAACATTGCAAATCGAGACAGACCTGCTCGCTGCAGTGGTTGACCCATCTTCGGGGTTAAACTAAACCAGGGCGAAGCGTGAGTTGAATGAATGAAAGCAGCGTACCAATTCAGGTTGTACTCTTCTATCCCTCTACCCTGAGTTTGTTTATGAATATTGATAGAACTCTATCCCTTACTTGCATTCATGCCTACTTTGCCCTAAATGAAGCTGTGGCAGTGAGCGGAGACTGAACGGTGAAATCATGTGGACAGGATGAACTAAAGCTGGAGGTCTCTTTTCTCCTGTACAACTGTGTCAGGGGGGCACTGGGTATTGGTTGTTCATGCCACAGGAACATGGTACAAACAGTGTTCTACATCTCACAGAGGAGCAGCATTGGAAAGAAAAGCAGCGGATGAAAAAGACGACGTAAGTCCGCTGCCATTTTGTGTTCGCTCTTTTTTATTTGAACAACGTCACATTTTCACTGACCATAAAATGGCGGATAATTCCTCTCCCGCCAGGTCAGCCATTACGGTCGTTTCGAGATTTGTTTTAGTTTAATATCACCTGCAACATATGCCGTAATGGTGACCATCATTTTTTGATGAACTTTGGAAACACTTTTAAAAGATTTGTATTTTGTAAATCAGATTTCATCCAAATATTTGTTGCATTTTTTATGCATTTTCTACAGCCTTATCTTAATTTCAAAGTAAACTACATGTATGACCCATGTACATTAAAATTGTACCATAATTTATGTAAATACAAATAAATAACTTTGATTTATCTTTAATCTCTGTGTTTACACTGTTGCCATTTACAGCATATTTTAAAAGTTCATATTTTATTGTGTTGATTAAAACATGAACTACCTGGTATTTCAATTGTACAGACAGAGAATGACTCCATGTACCTTTAAGGTGAGTGGAAACTATAGTAAAAGGAAAGGTGAAAGTACTGTATAGCAACGACCCACGCCATCTTACCGTAACCCTAACGATGACAACAAACAACAACAGATAGCCTACTAATATAGTCATGAAAATGAAAGGTTCTTCCCTCCAGTAATTCTATCAACCTTGACTGGAAATGGGAGGTGTAATTGCAAAAATTGGTTAATACAAATGTACATATGACCAAATGTACATGTCTGTGCCAGACTGAGACAGTCTAATTCTTTAAATACTGTATCTGTAGTCTACATTTAAAAAATGCACTACTTCATTCTGAGTTTAAGTGTCAGCAGCAGTTTAACGCGCCAGTGAGAAAGAGGAGGAGGGTGATTCAAAGGGCTAGGCACATTAATGCAGATGTTTTAATTAGCCAGAGGGTATACATTGGGAATCAGGGTACTATAAAGCCTTTTCAGCTGAAAGGGACAGGGCCCACTCCCTCTCAATTGATTTGTATTATTATTAATCAACGCCTTATTCTGAATACTTAACCAGAATGCAATGTCTGTGAGATGTGGAAAATGTACGTGACTATTGTTTGAGACAGTTTACGTCTGGGTTTAAAACATCCCTGGGGCACTGGGAAGAACATAGAAAAGTATAAGAATGTGACAAACAGCACAACTTCCATTTGAAAGATCATCTAAAGATGGAGCACCTTGACATGAAATGACAGAAGAGGGAAACTATATCATTTTGGCAGTGGTTCTAATCTAATCTGGTCAAAATTATTGTTGGTGATGTATTACATAGCCTACCTACTACAGTATGTGGTGGTGGGATGCAATTGACTTGCTCAAATCTCCTGCTTTTGGTCATGTCAGTTTAGTGAGAATTTTTAATTTTTAATTTTATTGTCTATGACAACTATCTGTTCAACTTATTTTGTGCGAAAACACTGTGATGATGCTGAGGGACTCACCTGGGAAGAACAAATGCTGGCCACATATCATGATGACAAACTGATGTTGAGGCCCGAGACTTGACAACATCAGTCATTTTCAGCTAGCTGGCTAGCTATCACTGCGAACTCACTTGCATCAAACTTGAGAAGCAATTACTTTTCCTGTTTCGCTGTAGAAGTTGGGTTGCCTCAAAATCGGCCAGTCATTTTACGGTGATCACCAATGGACGGCACGTTTATTTTAGGAATAGGAATTCTAGGTACTTCTTCTAATCCCAAAAATGTGAACAAGCTAGCCTGGCTAACGTGTGACGTTAGTGTAGCATATCTAGCATGCTTGGTTTTATGATACCAGTTCATGGTAAGTATTCCTGGCAGTGCTATCCGTTTCTGAGTGCAACCAAGATGAAAATGGAATTCGCTTGTTTCTGTACACAGTTTATGTTTATTTTGAGCCACTCCGGTTTGTTGTCACAAGTAAAATATTTCCTGCCTGCCTCCTAGGTAAAACATCTTCAACCTGCCTCTGCTGCTCTTGTTTACCATGGTGACTGAGCCCTGCTTTCTCATTCACAACAAGCCCCATCCACTGTAATTCTGCATATCAGTGCACTATGGTGCCTATTTCTGAAATGGCTTAAAACACTGTGTGTAATTCACCCATACAACCCAACTTTTCTTCTTCAGTAATACACCCAGGACCGAACCCACTTTAGTGATAAAATCATTCCCATAAAGCAGGTATTCCCTCAGGGGTACGCTCAATGCCATCGGGGGTACACCAAATAAAAATGTGATTCACATTTTTTATATATATTCTATATATATTTTCAAACAGTACATTTATATTTGGGTGAGTTTTTTTTCTTGCCTGAGTTGCCTCGTTTCACTGCCAAAGATAAAATTAAACCATCTAGTGTTCAGCGAAATGACAACACAATGTCAAATACAGCTGTTCGGGGAGACCTCCTCTCGATCCCAAAACGCTCGACCTCCCTCTATGTTCAGGTTAGGGATCTGGTTAAAACCCCTATCTTGTAACCCCCCTAGAAGTAGTCCAGTGTCACATCCATACAGTGTACTGAATGAATAAGGTCTCTCTTTTCCTCTTTCAGCATCTAGGCTTACAATTTTGAAGCACCAGACTCCAGACCGGGTTCTGGAACTCGCCTGTCTCCTCTGGAATATGTGGGTTCTTCTCCTCATTGTTCATCTCATATCCTCACTGTTGAAATGTACATTCATCTATGTGTATTCTGGTGAACTTGTTGGGGAGCTTGGAAAGCCTGAGTGTATTGTTCTGGCTATACATACTACATCAGTGCTTGGTCCCTCGATGAGGAAGCCATTTTTGTGGCCTACCAGAAGCCCAGGTTGCCAGTGGCCCAGGATGAGGAGCCAGACCCCGTCAGCCACAAAGCCCTCCCCAAACCCCCTCTGACCCCCTGGACCTGAAGACGAGGGTGGCAGGGGCGATGCCGCGCCTCCTCAGAGCTGGCTGTCTGACAACACTCCCACCTGTGGCAGGTTCAACAGAGGGTAAAGGGAGATGGAGAGAGGGAGAAATGAAAGAAAGATGGAGAGTTAGAAGGGAGTGAGACAAAATTGCAAAAGCAATGGAATGAGAGATGGGAGGTAATATAAAGAGAGAGAGGTGCATGGTAGGTTTTTTGAGCGAGGGGGAGAAAAGGGGAGTGGAGAGGGATGGTCAATGGTTGCAATAAGCAAAACATGAACACTTTATTATTGTAAGGAAATGTCTCTGCGTGTTGTTTGCCAGTCATTTTATTATTAATAAATCATTTTCACAGGCAGAGGGCTGGAGCAGCTCTTTTCCCAAAGGGAAATGAATGGAACCATTCTCAGGAGGATGTTATACCTGATTTACCTTCCCACTTGGTTGATTGAGGTGGAAAACGGTATTCGCTGCAGCTGGTTTCCAGGTGGTTTAGTCTTCTTTTTTAAAAATGTTTTTTAAATGTTTTTTGTTTAAAAATAATTGTAATTTGTATTTATTGTTATTTTTCTGTCTTCTTTTTTGCACCTTTGCTTGCTGTCTTCACTGTATTATTAAAGAAAAGCTAAAATGACTGTGTAGAGTTTGGTTATTTGTACATTTTCTAAACATTATTTTCTAATCTTTCACAAAATCAAAACACAATATCTGAAAAGATGGTGAGAACTTTGAGGGCAGTTCAGAACACTAGTATCCAATAACTATAATATCTCTTCACTATACTGTGTTTGTAGGGAGGGACAGTGTGAGTTCAGATTCCAGCCTAGGGCAGAGGGAGCTGTCAGCTAAGAAAAGAGGCAGGAGAGCCCCTTGTACTGAGCCTACTGATGGAGAGAAGAGAGACAAGGATTAGGGGAGGCCCCTCGAAACCTGCCCGATGCAGGACCAACAGTGAAAGGTACTGTATGCCTGCACATTTCTCTACATTTCATTCCTTGTTCTCTCTTTCATTCCTCCATATCCTCTTTCTCTTCTCGTCTTTCCACTTTGTCTCACTTCAGGCTGTCCACCCATCTCTTTTTTTCTCTCTTTCTTTTCCCTCGTGTCTTTTTTCTCTCCCTTTTGATGTTTTCTTTTACTATTCTACTCTCTTATTCTACCTCTTTCTCCCACTTCTCTCTCCCTCCCTCTCACCTCCTCCCTCCCTCCCTCCCTCCCTCTCCACACTAACACACAATACACACATACAAAACCCATAAAAACCATCAAAATAAACAACAACCACACAACCACACACCCATCCCAACCCATAACACCACAACACACAAACACAACAATCACAACACAAACAACAATAACAATCATATACACAATCTACACTAATCTACTCATGACAAAACCAACATCCCTCATCAACACACATCACAACATACTCACTACTAATACAAATCCTACTACTTACTACACACTACCCTACGAAATACATCCCTCCTTTTGGCCTAGGTGACATTAAGTGTAGATGTATTGGCACACAAAGGATTCCATGGTGACCATTACCACAGTGGTGAATTAAACCTCCTATTCTTACATTTCACGGGCCTGGCTCAACCCTGATGCAATGTTTTGGCCACTCTCTTTCAGTGTGTCCGATTCAAAGACTTTGACTACCCCTCACCTCTGTGCTTTCTCACTCATTTTGGTTCTTTACATATGCAGATTGCCTTCAAGTTTATTCAAGGTATTTCATGAATTTATCCTACTCTTCAATGAAACCAGAACCTTGAGTGAGAGAGGGAGTAGTTTTAGCCAAATGTGTATGAAAATGAAAGTCTTATAAGATATTCTATGAGCTTTCAGCCACCCCCATCTTAGCCTAATGGACAAGTCAACCTCAGTCTTCAGCAGTGGTGGAAAGTACTTCAGTAAAAATACTTTTAAGTACTACTTAAGCGTTTTTTTGGGGTGTCTGTACTTTACTTTACTATTTATATTTTTGCCAACTTTTACTTTTAAAAGTAACACACTAAAATCACACACTTATCAAAATAACATCCCTGGTCATCAATACTGCCTCTGATCTGGCGGACTCACTGAACACAAATGCTTCGTTTGTAAATGATGTCTGTTGGAGTGTGCCCCATGGCTATCCGTCAATAAAAAAGAAAATGAAAATTGTTCTGTCTGGTTTGCTTAATATACAGAATTTGAAATGCTTTTACTTTTACTTTTGATACTTAAGTACATTTTAGAAGTTCCATTTACTTTTGATACTTACATTTAAAACCAAATACTTTTTAGACTTTTACTCAAGTAGTATTTTAATGGGTGACTTTCAATTTTACTTGAGTCATTTTCTATTAAGGTCTTAAGTATGACAATTGAATACTTTTTCCACCACTGGTCTTCAGGTCAGGTACTTGTCTAAATGGATCCTAGTTTCCAAAACTATCTTCTCAGCCAAGACCTTCCCAATACAATAGACCTATCTATCTGTTATCAACATCACCATCACTGACCGGTCAGTCTTCAGGAGAGGCTCGAACAGTTTCTGCCTACCTCATCAGGAGTGTGTCAGTTATAGAGATATATAACTCCAGGCATGAGGACGGGGCCTGTTGTTAAAATCCATCCTCACATTGTTTGGCTAGAGCTGCTAGGACTGTGACAGGGGAACAACAATAAAACACTTTCACTGCAGAACCAGACCCCCCCCCCCCCCCCAATTTACTGATGAGAACCTATAATAGATTTCGAAGCCAGAACCCCCAACTCTCACCCCACTGATTAGTTACACAATATATGTGAGATCACCATCTTCAGATTTTCATGGACATATCTGAAAATCCTTCACTCTTTGTCTTGCAAAACTCATACCATTTTTTTCACAGTTCAAGTTCAGTGTTAAGTTTACATGTCTCTACTCCCCAAACTCCAGTCATTATCCTTGTTTAGAACTTTCCTATTTAGACCAAGCCATCTTAGAGAAAGTGAAAAAGAGAGCGTGGGGTTGAGCCAGGGTGAGAGAGAAGAGAGAGAGAGAAAAATAACAGATTGCTATACAGAGTCAGAAAGTTTTAGAGTTGGAGTGGCCGTGCAGCTTGAGAAATGGAGAAAGAGAGTGAGAAATAAAAGAAGAGAGATTAGACATTGCTGCTCTCTTTTCTCCAAATAAGCCTGGGCTTGATAGCTCAAAATGGCTGTCTATTAGATTTGGGTGCCCATCTGGGCACGGCTAGAACCCGCCTAGCAGCGTCTCTGCTGGGACTGGACTAACTGACTGACTACTGTCCGCCGGCCAGGCACTGCCCAGGCCCAAGACACAGATGAGATCATGGTCTCGGAGAAGCACTATTCACACACAGATGCCTATTACCAGGCCCTGACCCCATCACACAGACCGCATGCTTCTCTCTCTCTCTCTTCTCTCTCTCCCTCTCTCTCTCTCTCTCTCTCCTCTCTCTCTCTCTCCTCTCTCTCTCTCTCTCTCTCCTCTCTCTCTCTCTCTCTCTCTCTCTCTCTCTCTCTCTCTCTCTCTCTCTCTCTCTCTCTCTCTCTCTCTCTCTCTCTCCCTCTCTCTCTCTCTCTCTCTCTCTCTCTCTCTCCTCCTCTTCTCTCTCCTCTCCTCCTCCTTCTCTCTCTCTCTCTCTCTCCTCTCTCTCTCTCTCTCTCTCTCTCTCTCTCTCTCTCTCTCTCCTCTCTCTCTCTCTCTCTCTCCTCTCTCTCTCTCTCTCTCTCTCTCTCTCTCTCTCTCTCTCTCTCTCTCTCTCTCTCTCTCTCTCTCTCTCTCTCCTCTCTCTCTCTCTCTCTCTCTCTCTCTCTCTCTCTCTTCTCTCTCTCTCATTTAGAATAACAATCATCTCTGCTTTGCTCTCTGCTCTTGTCTATGCCCTGTGTACCAGCCACAGTTATTAGTAAGTCATCCAATATATGCTTTAGCCCGGTAGGGATATTAAAGCACTGTCAGATTAATTTTGATCATCAATGACAACAACAAGACAGTGAAACAAAACAGTGTAAATTAAAACAGCAAGTTACGTTTGCTGTCGGTTCTGTTAACTGAAAAACCTGTTGAGTAAAGTCACAGTGACAAAGCATGAACGGCTTTAACCAGAGTTAACCCCACAAAGCTGTGGTCTCAGTTCCTGTCTGTCAGGTCTCTTGTATGCGACTGACACAAGCTCAGGCACACACAACACAGAGCAGACAGCAACACAGGCTATATACAATACAGTTACAGAAAGAAGCTTCAGTTACTGCAACCTCTGTTGCAATGGGGACACCTTGTGTAACTGAAGTAACTGGTCACATACATAATATACAGTGATATTACATCATTATACAGTGACATACAGTGCTATACAGTGACATACAGTGATATACATACAGTACAGTGATATACAGTGAATATAGAGTGACAATTACGGTGAATATCCAACGAGCTTTAGGATATAGAGTGATTTAACATACAGTGATCCCATACATCTGTTCCATTTCAATGACCTTAGTCGAATCAACACCCCGTCGAAAACACTTTATATATACACCGGGATTTCCATGCATGATGAATACAGTACATCTACAGTGGTAGTATACACGATTGATACATAATCGACCAGTACCCAGTACAGTGTATACCGGGATATAATGACAACATGATATACATGCATAACATGCACGTACACGGCACGTACATGTACCCAAGTTTCCAAAAATTATACAGTGAAACAACAGACATAGAAGGTGACATACAGGACACTACATGATATACAGTGAGTTTACATTACCGGTGATATACATGAATAATTGACAAAGTGAAAGTAGACAGTGACAAATTCCAGTATAATACTACATCTGTAAGCTAAACTAATGTAGAGGATACTGCAGTTATATCAGTGAATACAGAAGTATACAGTGAGGATTACCCCTACGAAATGACAAGTACATGAATATCTACAGGTGCCCACTTAGAAACCATTCATTCAGCGCCCTTCTCTATATTCAAAACATGAATTGTTGTTCCCTGTTCCAAGAGTCTAAATCAAATGGTCCTTTAAATTGCAGATAATCCTAATACTTATATACCGTAAATTCAGAAATTAACTTACTATCACCTATATATCCTTAAACCAGATAAATATATATACTACCTAAAAGATTATATATTACTAAGGCCATAAGATGCAATCTTCCGATAATATCACCATTCCCGTAATAATAAAATGACAAAATTACAAGATAAAGACTGTTAACCCTCGTAGGTCCATAGTGCTACAACAATCACTTATAGGTAAAATTTCCTCTCCCACACCATCCTAACCACTATATACTAAAGACCCTAGCAATAAACGTATGAGCCTTGACCTCTTCAACCCCTACCTACGAAGACTGTGATATTAGGCTGTCATATCACCCCTGAACGCCAACATATATCCCAAAGACTTAAGGTATAAGTATTCAATGCTACAACCAATTAACAATTAATCCATAACCCCTATACAAGCTGCGGCCTGTGATTTTACGTATGTAGTTCCTATACGACCAACCTCCCTATGATAAAACAAACTGCGTATGGAAAAATTATAGTGGTGCCGTTAGACCCATAACCCTAATAACAAGAACTATATAGTAAGTGTCTTAAGCCACTTAACCCTATACAAAATATTCTGTCTCGGAAAATTAAGTAACCTTAAAGGTATAAGTGTCTAAGTTCCTTTGAACTCGCACCATAACTAGCCCACTTACACGTATACTATGCTAAATGTACCAAACCCATGAACATCGGCATATACAACAGACTGGTTGACCCTATTATAGGGTCTAACGCCTCTATACTGCCTTCACTACAAAGCCAAATACTCTCATAATAGCCCTGACCAGGTTGCCCTAACCGCTAACCTCTTTCTATATCAGACTTAATATTAACAAACTGTCATAACACCCTCTTCTGCATATTGAACTCTCATTGATACAGACTGCCTTCCCTATAAGTGTCCCCATGTGTAACTAACCTACACCGGTCTGATAACCCGCCAAGTGTCCATCCGACATAGAAATGCCTAAGTATGTTCACTCCTAACACACTAACCCCCTGAATAACACACCGCCACTGTAAGAATATATTAGGTGTCTAACCCTAACCCCCTATACAAGATCGTATAGTAGTGTCTAAACCTAACCCTATACAAGACTCGTATAGTAGTGTCTAACCCTAACGCCTATACAAGACTCATTATAGAAGGTGTCTAACCCTAACCCTATACAAGACTGTATACATAGTGTCATGCCTTAACCCTAGTAACAGAACCCTTCCTCTTCTATTTTACTAAGTACCGGTACTGCAACCCCTAAACTCAAATACAATACAAGAACCGAATATGTAGGATCTATACACCGCGCCTTTACATACCTCCTCCACAAGAACTGTAAAATAGAAAGCACTTTAAACGCATCCTTCACCTAGTAGCAAACTATAGTAGTGTCTAACCTTTCCCCAAGACCCCTTATACAAAAAACAGAATCTGCCCATATTATGGTGCTCCTAAACGCCTATTCAACCCTCCTATATAGCAAGCACTGAATATTAGGTGCGCTCCATAACCTCCAATATCCGCCTCTTACAACGATCTGATGAATGAAAGTGATTGGGATCTAAACCCAACCCAGGGAATATTACACAGATCCGTCAAAATCAAAATCCAAGTGCCAATGCATTTATATACACGATACACATCACCTACACCTAATGATAAAGTGAAAACATGTTTTTAGAAATTTTAGCAAATTTATTGAAAATGATTTTTTTTTAAATTCACACCCCTGAGTCAGTACATGTTAGAATCATCTTTGGCAGCGATGACAGCTGTAATTCTTTCTGGGTAAGTCTCTAAGAGCTTTGCACACCTGGATTGTACAATATTTGCACATTATTCTTTTTTTTTTAAATCTTCAAGCTCTGTCAAGTTGGTTGTTGATGCTAGACAGCCATTTTCAAGTCTTGCTATAGATTTTAAAGCCGATCTAAGTCAAAACTGTAACTAGGCCACTCAGGAACAATCAATGTTGTCTTGGTAAGCAACTCCAGCGTATATTTGGCCTTTCCTGCTGAAAGGTGAATTTGTCTCCCAATGTCTGTTTGAAAGCAGACTGAACCAGGGTTTCCTCTAGGATTTTGCCTTTGCTTAGCTCTATTCCATTTATTTTTATCCTAAAAAAACTCCCCAGTCCTTGCCGATGACAAGCATACCCATAACATGATGCAGCCACCACCATGTTTGAAAATGTGAAGAGTTGTACTCAGTAATGTGTTGTGTTTGCCCCAAACATAATGATTTCAGGACATAAAGTTAATTTCTTAGCCATTTTTGTGCAGTTTTACTTTAGTGCCTTATTGCAAACAATAGTATTGTGGAGTAAATACATTGTTGTGGATCCATCCTCAGTTTTCTCCTATCACAGCCATTAAACTCTGGAACTGTATTATTTGTGTACTTTTTACCCCTTTTTCTCCCCAATTTCCTGATATCCAATTGGTAGTTACAGTCTTGTCCCATCGCTTCAACTCTCGTACAGACTCAAGAGAAGCGAAGGTCGAGAGCCATGCATCCACCGAAACACGACCCTGCCAAGCTACACTGCTCACTTAACCCGGAAGCCAGCCGCACCAATGTGTCAGAGGAAACACCGTCCAACTGGTGACCGTGTCAACGTGCATGCGCCCGGCCTGCCACAGGAGTCGCGAGAGCGCGATGGGACAAGGACATCCCGGCCAAACCCTCTCATAACCCGATTGACGCTGGGTCATTGTGCGCCCCCTCATGGGTCTCCCGGTCGCGGCCGGCTGCGGATCTGTAGTGACGCCTCTAACCCTGCGATGCAGTGCCTTAGACCGCGTGTGCCACTCGGGAGGCCCTCTGGAACTGTGTAAAGTCACCATTGGCCTCATTTTGAAATCCCTGAGCGGTTTCCTTACTCTCCGACAACTGAGTTAGGAAGGACGCCTGTATCTTTGTAGTGACTGATACACCATCCAAAGTGTAATTAATAACCTCACCATGTTCAAAGGGATATTTAATGTCTGCTTTTTTACCTATCTACCAATAAGTGTCCTTCTTTGCGAGGCATTGGAAAACCTCTGTGGTCTTTGTGGTTGAATCTGTGTTTGAAATTCACTGCTCGACTGCGAGACCTTACAGATTATTGTATGTGTGAGGTACAGAGATGAGGTAGTCATTCAAAAATCATGTTAAACACTATTGCAACTTATTATGTGACTTGTTTAAGCAAATTTCTACTCCTGAACTTATTTAGGCTTGCAATAACAAAGGGGTTGAATACTTATTGACTCAAGACATTTTCTCTTTTCATTTGCAATTAATTTGTAAACCATAGTCTATGCACTAGAAATTCATGGAAAGTATGGACACAATAAAACATTTATACTATACATTAATACATTTTTTAAAGTTATTCAAGTATAAATTACCAAAATTACTATAGATTACTATAAATAAACCAAAAATGTAAAAATAAATATTTTAGCAGACGATCTTAACCAGAGCAACTTAGAGCAGCAATTAGGGTTAAGTGCCTTGCTCAAGGGCACATCGACAGTCGTATCGCTTAATCGGCTCGGGATTTTCGAACCAGCAACCTTTTGATTATTGGCCCAAAGCTCTTAACCATTAGGACACCTGCCGAAGATTCCGGTAACTTTGGTAAATTACAGTTGCTTTGCAAACATAGTTCAATAGTTTACTGAACCATACAGTTCTAGCTGTACGTTAGGATCAACTAAGAGTATCTATGTACAGCAGCGACCAACGGAGAGGGTAGCCTACACCAGGACAAGTGTTAAACCTAACACACATAGATGTTTGGTACCCTGTAGGTGGGTAGATGTGTCAAAACCTTTAGTTCTTATAACAAGTTTGTGACAAGTTTCTTTGAAAATCGATTTTGATTTAGTTTTACCTTTGTTACCCAGACTTTGAATGATTTTTTTATTTGAGCTTAAAGTCAGAGTTGGTTTGATGTTTACATATTGACTGGTGGAGGACACAGTAAGCTGCTAAATGAAAAGAACGAAGAATGTTCATCTAATCTCCAAGATAAACACCTTTCTTTCCTCTTGACTATGAGAGCTTAGCAGTGTGTCACACTGATCAGGCAGAGTGTTGTTGCTAAGGGCCTCACTCCCACCTTCTGTAAGCAGCAGCCAATGGCTGTCAGAGCTGTTGGTCTGTAACCACCGTTTCCTACACCAGGCAGCCAGGCACACAGATAATATGCAAATGTTCAGCAAAGAGGTGTCAGGATGTGAGATAGAAAACACACAGACAGACACACACACACAGACACACACATAGACACACACACAGACACACACACACACACAGGCACACACATAGACACACACACAAACACACAGACACACACAGACACACACACACACAAATCAGAGGAAGTTCAGATGAGAACGGTGACCTTTCGTTGCATCAAACTTCCTGCAGAGCGATTTATTTTAAGACGCTGAACTTGTGAACCATATTCAGCCCTCTAGCACCATGTTGGGGTTTGAGGCGGTAGCCTTGTCTAACTGTGTTTTATGTTCTTCCCTTTTCGTCTCCTTGTTTCTGTGTCTGTTAGGAACAGAGTTAGGAACAGAGTTAGGAACGGAGTTAGGAACGGAGTTAGGAACGGAGTTTGGAACGGAGTTAGGAACAGCGTTAGAACAAGAGTTTAGAACGGAGTTAGGAACGGAGTTTGGAACAGAGTTTGAAGGAGTTAGGAAAAACGGGGAAGTTAGGAACGGAGTTTTGGAACAGAGACGAGTTTGGAACGGATTAGGACAGAGTTAGGAACGGAGTTAGGAACAGAGTTAGGAACAGAGTTAGGAACAGAGTTAGGAACAGAGTTAGGAACAGAGTTAGGAACAGAGTTAGGAACAGAGTTAGGCAATGGAGACAGATCAGCCAGCCAGGAGGCTGAAGAGGAATCAGTGGTGTGGAGAGTTAAGATTGTCTCTCTTTTGCAAGAGCTGGAGTCCATCGCTGCCGGAAGTTTTCTGTTTGCTATGAAACGGACTCCAAAAGAAAGTGCAAACAGATGTTGTTCTCAATATTATAGGACACTGATGACTGGACGGTGTTGAATTGCAATTCGTTCCCTAATCCATCTAGGTCCTGTACAAAAAGCACCTCTTTCATAAATGGACAAATAATTGTATTCATTTTGGGGAACTGGGGAAATATTGCGAAAACAAAGTTTCTCATATGCTATTCAACTGATTTCATTATCATGCTAATATGTAAGATCGGAAATAGATTTTGGTAGAAAAACACACGCACACAAATAAAAAAAATAAACACAGAGCCATTTTAACCATAAAAAAAGCTAAACAAATAGTGTTGTGTACAGAATTCTCCTAGTTTGACTTTGCAGTCTGACGACCGCCAAATGGAATCTACGGCTATAAATATTTTAACACTTTTGAAATGTAATGGAAATTCATTTGAAGGATAAATATAAAATATTTATTGTACCAAGTACCTCCTGGCTCATGCATAAAACACTTCTCAGATTGGCTGAGAAATTGCAGTATGTTGAGTCAAGCGTGTGGCCAAACTTTTTGGTTCTGAAAGAGGCAGTTGACCGCTTTTTTTTCAACACAAGAAAAACACATTTATTTTACATAGAAAACACAAGAAAAAGCACCCCACCCTCTCTCATGTAAAGTACATGAGGTTAATTATGCATATTCACTGAGGGCTAAATCCTAACATACTGTAAGATATGAGTGCATAACTCTGTCTGCATATGCATCCATTATACACGGCAGTGGTATATTTGCAAAAAAAAGTTTTTAAAAGTTTACAAATATATAAGTTTTTCTCAATCATGTGACACTCAGGTGAATCAGAGGACACCGTGGAGAGGCTGTGTAACACCTATGACCATCTCCATGGCGCCTTGGCCGAGCAAGGCATTCTGGGCCAGTGTTGCAGGACTCAACCTGCAGCTCACCAAACTCACCCTGGCTGTGAGTACAATCAATGTCATTATGGTGATTCTCTTTCTCCCATCTCTTCCCTGCCCTAATACACAACAGTAGATTTCCCAGACATGCCAGAACGTTGTGATTCAAAACAAAGCGTTGCAGGCAAAACCTTTACATTGGTTTTAACCTTTACTTAACACCCATCCCGTATCCGGGAGCATCCTCATCAGTAAAAGCTGACTAGCATAGCCTAGCATAGCGCCACAAGTAAATAATAGCATATAAATATCATGAAATCACAAGTCCAATACAGCAAATGAAAGACAAACATCTTGTGAATCCAGCCATAATTTCCGATTTTTTAAATGTTTTACAGCGAAAAGACAATATGTATTTCTATTAGCTAACCACAATAGCCAAAGACTCAACTGCATATTTTCACCATGTTTCTACCGCATAGGTAGCTATCACAAAACCGACCAAATAGAGATATAATTAGTCACTAACCAAGAAACAACTTCATCAGATGACAGTCTTATAACATGTTATACAATAAATGTATGTTTTGTTCGAAAATGTGCATATTTGAGGTATAAATCATAGTTTTACATTGCAGCTACCATAAAAAATATCACCAAAGCAGCCAGAATAATTACAGAGAGCAACGTGAAATACCTAAATACTCATCATAAAACATTTATGAAAAATACATGGTGTACAGCAAATGAAAGATAAACATCTTGTGAATCTAGCCAATATTTCCGATTTTTTTAAGTGTTTTACAGCGAAAACACAATATAGCATTATATTAGCTTACCACAATAGCCAAACACACAAATACATTTATTAGCAGCAAAAGGTAGCGATCGCAAAAACCAGCAAAATATATAAAATTCATCACTAACCTTGACCAACTTCATCAGATGACAGTCTTATAACATCAGGTTATACAATACACTTATGTTTTGTTCGAAAATGTGCATATTTAGAGCTGCAAACCGTGGTTATACATTGTGAATATGTAGCATCGATTCACCAGAATGTCCAGAGCTATTTTGGACACTCACCTAATCTGACCAAAGAACTCATCATAAACTTTACATAAAAATATTTGTTGTATGGCAAATGAAAGATACACTGGTTCTTAATGCAACCGCCGTGTTAGATTTTTTTAAATAACTTTACCATAACAAACAGCTTGCGTTATTGCGAGACAGCGCCCGCCAAAACGGCGGAGAATAGAAATAACATTTTCCACAGAAATACGAAATAACATCATAAATTGTTCTTACTTTTGCTGAGCTTCCATCAGAATCTTGTACAAGGAGTCCTAGGTCCAGAATAAATCGTTGTTTGGTTTTAGAATGTCCTTTTCTCCTGTCGAATTCGCGCCACAATGCTAGCCAATGTTGATGACGTTCCCAATTTCTCTCGACGCAAAGAACGGAAAACTCCAAAAGTCCCAATAAAAGTTGAATAATCTGATAAAACTCGGTTGAAAAAACATACTTTACGATGTTATTATCACATGTATCAAATAAAATCAGAGCCGGAGATATTAGCCGTGTATACCGAACGCTTATCAGAAGACAATATGGAGGTGCTTCGCACGCCTAGGTAGAGAAAGGAAATTCCTGACCTGCCACTCCAAAAGCTTTTGTTCGACCTCAGATCAAGCTAGACACCCCATTCCACCTTCCACTGCCTGTTGACATGTAGTGGAAGGCGTATGAAGTGCATGCATATCGATAAATATTAGGCAATTGAATAGGCAGGCCCTGAAACAGAGCCTCGTTTTCAGATTTTTCACTTCCTGTCTGGAAGTTTGCTGCAAAATGAGTTCTGTTTTACTCACAGATATAATTCAAACAGTTTTAGAAACTTGAGAGTGTTTTCTATCCAATAGTAATAATAATATGCATATTGTATGATCTAGAATAGAGTACGAGGCCGTTTAAATTGGGCACGATTTTTTCCAAAGTGAAAATAGCGCCCCCCTATTGACAAGAAGTTTTAAAGAAGGTAGTCAATGCAAACGAGCCACTTGAGAAATGTACTCATTAAAAGTAACCTCTGTGATCTCCATCTTTCTAGTTACTATTTTGTGTCCGGGGGATGTGGGCAACAAGTTTCTCTATGCCAAACTGACGTTATATCCGTACAGGCGTGTAAGGCAGAACATTGGTACATTGTGGGGGGCAACCTGTCTGTCTAGAGCAGGCCTGGGCAAAGGCTGGCCCGGGGCCGTATGTGGCCCGCGACCTGATTCAGTACGGCCTGCAGAATCATGCTCAGATCACATAAAGAATTTGCTATCGCAAAGTTTTGAAAAATGTATTTGTTATCCAAATTAAAAGCTCAATAAATACTCGCCTTTGTGTAATGATTTAACTCCCACCGCTTGTGGGACATTTATTTTGAAGGCACGTATAAATAACAACTGTACGAGGACAGACTGACTGACAGGCTGACACACATCACGTTAAAAATAGTAGCTAGCTAGAAATTGCGCAAAAATACATTTTTCAAAGATTTAAAAGAAAAGTAGACAATGAATGTAGGGTGTTCCAGCAAGAGTGGACATCAACATATTTCTATATCGAGGTATCAGGGAAAGTTGTGTGCTTAGTGTGCAAAGAGAGCATCGCTGTCGTGAAAGACTACAACATGTCCCGACACTTCCCATGCAGAGAAATATAGGAATATGTCTTCTGAGCAGAGGGCAAGTGCATCGAATGAGTTGCTTTCACAGTTGCAAAAGCAGCAAGGACTTTTCACAAAACTGCATTCAGCAACCAATGGAATTGCAAGAGCTAGCTATGTACTGTCCCACAAAATTGCTAAACATAGCAAGCCATTCGCTGAAGGCGAATTCATTAAATAATGTTTAATTGATGCTGCAGCAATACTTTGCCCCGACAAGAAAGAGCTGTTTGAAAATGAAACAACAGTTGAAAGACAAGGTAAAGGATTTCACCTATTTCTCATTGGCCCTGGATGAGAGCAGTGATGCACGTGACACGGCGCAGTTGTTGATATTCTTACACGGAACCCAAACCGGCTGCGCGCGTGCGCCATTGTGCGCCATCGTGCATAAATGTATTTTGTCCCCCCACAACAAACCCGATCACGACACGCAGGTTAAAATATCAAAATAAACTCTGAACCAATTATATTCATTTGGGGACAGGTCAAAAAGCATTAAACATTTAAGGCAATTTAGCTAGTTAGCTTGCACTTGCTAGTTAATTTGTCCTATTTAGCTAGCTTGCTGTTTGTAGCTAATTTGTCCTGGGATATAAACATTGAGTTGTTATTTTACCTGAAATGCACAAGGTCCTCTACTCCGCCAATTAATCCACACATAAAATGGTCAACCGAATCGTTTCTAGTCATCTCTCTTCCTTCCAGGCTTTTTCTTCTCTTGACTTTATATTGCGATTGGCAACTTTCATAAATTAGGTGCATTACCGCCACTTACCGTTGGTCTTCGTTGGTCTTTCAGTCAACCAATGAGGAGATGGCACGTGGGTACCTGCTTCTACAAACCAATGAGGAGATGGGAGAGGCAGGACTTGCAGCGCGATCTGCGTCAGAAATAGAACTGATTTCTATTTTAGCCCTTGGCAACGCAGACACTCATTGGCGCGCTCGAGCAGTGTGGGTGCAATAATTGAATAACATAGATTTCTACATTTATTTTCCAACGCGAGCGCACGCGACGCGAGCGGTGTGGTCAGCCTGTTACGAGGCATAACACCAGACTGAAATTACAGAGGAGCTTGCTTCAGTGCAGTCAATGAAGAGCATAACCACAGCAACAGATTTATTGGAGGAGGTTAATAAGTGTGTGGCAAAGTTTTGAAAAGTTATCCAGTGTGACCACTGATGGGTGCCCAAACTTGACAGGAAAAAAGGTGAGGCTTTGGAAAAGGATACAAGATCAAGTAGCTGAGCTGAACCCAGATGAGAAAATGATGTCCCTGTACTGCATTATTCATCAGGAGGTGCTCTGTAAATGTGTTCTGAAAATGATATCCCTGTACTGCATTATTCATCAGGATGTGCTCTGTAAATGTGTTCTGAAAATGATATCCCTGTACTGCATTATTCATCAGGAGGTGCTCTGTAAATGTGTTCTGAAAATGATATCCCTGTACTGCATTATTCATCAGGAGGTGCTTGTAATGTGTTCTGAAAATGATTCCCTGTACTGCATTATTCATCAGGAGGTGCTCTGTAAATGTGTTCTGAAAATGATATCCCTGTACTGCATTATTCATCAGGAGGTGCTCTGTAAATGTGTTCTGAAAATGATTCCTGTACTGCATTATTCATCAGGAGGTGCTCTGTAAATGTGTTTGAAAATGATATCCCGTGTACTGCATTATTCATCAGGAGGTGCTCTGTAAATGTGTTCTGAAAATGATATCCTGAGTTGCGAGTTTTTGCAAAATGAAAGGTGGAAATATGATTGGATTTTTCAACAGCAAGATAAGGAATGGTTGGTAGTTTTGCTTCACCGTGGACATCATGGCCTCGTGAATGACCTGAATTCCAAACTATAGGAAGGGCTTTTTGAACATCAGATGAACAGCCTTGTTAAAGCTTCAAGGGAAAATTACTCCTCCTGACCTGCAAAGTAGAAGCGCAACAACGGTATCCAGCTTCGACACTACTAGTTGCTGGTTCCCTATCAGATGACCACAGAGAGAATATCGCTGCTGGGCTCGTGCTTTGAACGGGTGAGTTTCTCATGTTTTTGGTAATTCATTATTGGAAATGACATGCTGTTGTCATCCTCCCTTGTCACGCTTGCAATGTGATATGGCCCCACTTGACCTGCAGACTTGAGTGTTCATCTTGCTCAGTCTGATGGCAGGTGATTAAGTTTGAGAACTAATTCAAAAATAAATCAATCGAGGACATTCAATGCCTCTCTCGGATGAACAACTTTCCAAGATATTAGAGTCCATGGGCCAGAAATTTTGTGCTTTTGTCAACTATGTAATGGTGAACAGTAATTCATGTAGTGGATTGTCCTCTCGTTAACACGAGGTGTGAGGCGTGTAGAGGACAGGGCACAAGCTGGTAGATACTCCTGTCATGCTGGATTGAGTTTTCCGTAATAACAGACTGGAAGCTTCAAAATAGGGTGGTGCTGATCATTTTTCTACCTGCGACGCATGGTTCGAAGGAAACACGGTGCTGTCATCATTGCCTTTGCACAAAAGGGGTTACAGGCAAGGATTTTGGCTGCGTGAAGATTGGACATAAATCAACCATTTATCGGATCATCAAGAACTTCAAGGAGAGCGGTCAATTGTTGTGAAGAAGGCTTCAGGGCGCCCAAGAAAGTCCAGCAAGCACCAGGACCATCGCCTAAAGTTGATTCAGCTGCAGGATCGGGGCACCACCAGTACAGAGCTTGCTCAGGAATGGTAGCAGGCAGGTATGAGTGCATATGCACGCACAGTGAGGTGAAGACTTTTGGAGGATGGCCTGGTGTCAAGAAGGGCAGCAAAGAAGCCACTTCTCTTCAGGAAAAACATCAGGGACAGACTGCTGGACTGCTGGACTGCTGGATTGGACTGCTGAGGACTGGGGTAAAGCCATTTTCTCTGATGAATCCCCTTTCATCTGGCTGACCACCCAGAATCCCGCCCCTTCTTCATCTCCCACCGTGCCCTGACCAAACTGTGCCAGGCGCTGCACCATCACCACGGAGAACAAGATATCTGCATCAACATCGCCAGGGTGTTCAGGTACCTGTACCACACATACACAATGTACACCTAAAACATCTCACCTCAGGCTGAAAACCTTACGTTTAACTGTTTAATTGAAAGTGGGACAGTATAGACCTCAGACCATTTACAACACTCCTTGACCTTGTGCATTACTTTTAAGTGTGTACAAAAATGAGTTTTTTTCTCATACAACCTTACAAGAATCAACAGTTCACTATCTGACAGTATATGATTCTAAAAGCATGTAGCACTCCCTATTTCCACAAGTAATGCCAATAAAGCCAATCCTTTTTGTGTGACAATAGCAGTCCAGTGAGAGCCTATCTGGTCAGTGTTATTTGTTGTCCTCATACTCTAAATGCTGCCTGGCTGCTACACACTATTTATAGAACTGATGAGTAAACGCCAGCGGGAACAGGTGAGCTGGGCCCCCTGTGTATCTGTGTGAGTGTCTCTGTGTGTGTGTCTGTGTGTGTCTCTGTGTGTGTGTCTCTGTGTGTCTCTGTGTATGTGTCTCTGTGCTGTTGTGTGTGTGTGTAAGGTGTGGTGTGTGTGTGTTCGTGTGGATTCGTTGTGTGTGTGGATGGTGCCTGTGTGTGTAGTGCGTCTTGATCGTCTCTATGTGTCCGTGAGTCGTTCTGTCTGGATAGATGTCTCTGTGGTGTGTACGTCTCGTGTGTATCTCTTGTGTTCTGTGTCGTTTACGTGTGTTCTCTCTCATTCCTCTGACTGAGGATTGTTGTGTTGTCTCTCTCATCTCTCTCTCATGTGTGTGTTGTGTCTCTCTCTCCTCTCTCTGTGTGTGGTTGTGTGTCGTGTGTGTGTGTGTAATGAGTGTGTGTGTGGTGTGTGTGTTGTAATCTTCTCCGTGTGTCTCTGTGTGTGTGTCTCTGTGTGTGTGTATATGTGTGTGTGTCTCTGTGTGTGTGTGTCTGTGTGTGTGTGTGTCTGTATGTGTGTCTCTGTGTCTCTGTGTGGTTGTGGTGTGTGTGTGTGTGTGTGTGGTGGTGTATTGAATTGTGTGTGTTTTGTAGTCTGTGCATTCCTGTGGTGGTATCTGTATCTGTGTGTGTGTCTGTGTGTATCTATGTATGTGTTATCTCTGAGTGTGTGTCTCTGCTCTGGTGTGAGTGTGAGTGTGAGTGTGTATCATAGTGTGTCTGTCTCTGTGTGTGTGTGTGTCTCTGTATGGGTGTGTCTCTGTGTGTGTATCTTGTGTGTGTGTGTATCTGTGTGTGTGTGTGTGTGTGTAACTCTGTGTGTGTATCTATGTTGTGTGAGTAGTCGTGTGATGTGTAATCTCTGAGTGTGCTGTGTGGTGGTGTAGTGTGTTGTGTGTGTGTGTTGTGTAGTTGTGTGGGTGTTGGAGTGTGTGTGTGTGGTATGGGAAGCAGAGGAGCCCATTTACTCCCAGTGTTTATACTGCACATTGACTAAGCCTATTTATCTTCAGGAAGTTGTTTATGTACTCCAAGTCCCAGTATAGTTACAGCAGTGTGCGCGCGCGTTTAGACTTTAATCATCGTCACTGGAGAAACTGAGGAAGTCATCCTGCCCTTAGGGAGACGGGGAGGGGAGGGAGGCTCTGGCAATCAGAGGACTCTTAATCAGCCAGGAAATAAACACACACACACAGGAGACACACAGATATCCCCCTGTTATTATACATAGACACACGGTTGATCACATTGTGTCCTGGATAGCTCTTTGACAGGACAGCCTGTCCCCATAAACTTGTCAGTACAGTATGTTACAGCCCAGTTCATATCAGCCACACTGGCCAGTCAGCCCAGCCAGGCCCAGGGTAACTGTGTGTGTTTCTGTGTATGTGACACACAACTTAGGGGATGGGCAGATTGCGATTGAGAAACGTGGTATACATGTTTCAATCCTTGTTGTTGTGGTGGGGGAGAAACGGTACATGTGATGAATGCCAGGTCATATCTGATAGGACAAATGTATTACTGTATTACTCTCTATAATCACCAAGGTATTTGTTTATGTGGATAACACACACACACACACATTCAACCTAATCCTCTGTCTCTCCTCCACACAGGACCTGGGGGTGCGTCTGCTCTTCACTCTGGGTAACCTAACGTCTCAGAGCAGTGAGGCCAGAGAGCACCTCTTCACAGCTGAGGGGTGTGTGTCCGTGTTGCTGGGGCACTACAACACCTACGAGGGGAGGGTGGACCCCCCTACCATACACACACCCACACACCTCCAGCCAGGGACGCCCGTACACCCTGTACGTCTCCCGTGTGGGGGCGGGAGAAGGAGGACATGCTGGTGAAGCTGGTTAGGGTGCTGATCATCCACCCTGCAGTGGGACCTACCCTGGCAGCTAACAAACACCTAGTACACGACCTGCTGGACACACTGAGGGAGTTTCAGCGTTTTTAGGGTAATGTAAGAGTGAAATTATGGTCCCATAATGTTCTCATAACATCCCCATAATGTTCCCAAAATGTTCTAATAACGTCACAATAATGTTCTCAGAATATCTGAAAAAAGGTGTACCCAAACTGCCCACACTTAGATCTGATAAATGTATTGACAGGACATACCAAGGCCAGCCAAGGCTCTAATGAAGTTGATTTACTCCGAAACGTACGCCTGTTTGTATGTCCCGTCAATAAACGTATCACACTGTACAAACCCTTCACTGTAAAAGTCTATACAGTCACTCCTTGTTTGGTACCAGTTTCCTGTGTGCTGAGGACAGGTGCCAAACATCTAACACCTATTTCTTCCTCAATTTCTTGCTTTCTTCTTTGTGTTTTTTTTGTTGCACATCCTTTTTCGGTTTGGGTCCTTTTTCAGTCTGAAAGAGCCAAAGAGAGAACAGGATGTTCTGTGCTCTTTAGAGCCTGGTTGGTTTCTTGTGAAACTTCTAGGTGGTTGGAATGATGGTTTCAGGACTGACTGGTACAGGCCATGTTCAGGCGGGTGTGAAATTCTCAGTTTCTCAGCTTTAGCTGTGCACTCTTCCCTTCCGCCTCCCTCCCACACACTGTAGTGCACTGTTACTGAGAGAGAGAGAGAGAGAGGGGAGAGAGAGAGGGGAAAGAGAGAGGGGAGAGAGAGAGAGAGAGAGATGAGAGAGAGAAAAAGAGGAAAGAAAAAAGAGCGAGAGAGAGAGACGAGAGAAAGAGAGGAGAGAGAGGAGAGATGAGAGAGAGAGGATGAGGGAGGGGAGGAGAAGAGAGTGAGAGAGAGGAAAGGGAGAAGGACAGAGAAAGGAAGAAGAGAGAGACGGGAGAAGAGAGAGGGGAAAAGAGAGGGGAGAGAGAGAGGGGGAAGAGAGAGGGAGAGAGAGAGGGGAGAGAGAGAGGGGGAAGAGAGAGCGGGAGAGAGAGAGGGAGAGAGAGAGAGAGACGGGAGAGAGAGGGGAGAGAGAGAGGGGAGAGAGAGAGGAGAGAGAGAGGGAGAGAGAGAGAGAGAGAGAGAGAGAGGAGAGAGAGAGAGAGAGAGGGGAGAGAGAGAGGGAGGAGAGGGGAGGAGGTTAGATTGGGAGAGAGAGGGGGGGAGAGGGGGAGGAGGAGGAGAGATGCGGCAGGGTGAGAGAGAGAGGGAGAGAGCAGAGAAGAGAGAGAGGGAGAGAGAGCGGGAAGCGAGAGGAGAGGCGGAGGAGAGAACGGGAACGGGAGAGAA
>NW_019942665.1:219119-380252 GCF_002910315.2 Salvelinus sp. IW2-2015 | reverse complement strand
GAGAGAGAGACGGGAGAGAGAGAGGGGAGAGAGAGTGAGAGAGAGAGAGAGGGGAGAGAGGCAGACACAGAGACAGACAGACTACTGCTCCCCCATCATACCTACGCTGCTGTTCATTGATTATTGACACCATTAGTATCTATCTAATTATTCTGCTACTTGTCACTATTACTCATGTTTACATGTATGTATTACTATTAGTATATTAACATAAGTATTTAGATATTCCTGCTACCAGTCACATTTCAGCCCTGTTTACATGTACACTGAGTGTACAAAACATTAAGAACACCTTCCTAATATTGAGTTGCACCCCTTTTTGCCCTCAGAACAGCCTCAGTTCATCGAGGCATGGACTCTACAAGGTGTCGAAAGCGTTCCACAGGGATGCTGGCTCGTGTAGACTCAAATACTTCCTACAGTTATGTCAAGTTGCCTGGATGTCCTTTGGGTGGTGGACCATTTTTCATACACATGGGAAACTGGTGCGCCTGGCACCTACTACCATACCCTGTTCAAAGACACTTAAATCTTTTGTCTTGCCCATTCACCTTCTGAATGGCACACACACACAATCCATGTTTTAATGGTCTCAAGGCTTACAAATCCTTCTTTAATCTGTTTCCTCCCCTTCATCCACACTGATTGAAGTTGATTTCAATAAGGGGTTATAGCTTTCACCTGGATTCACCTGGTCAGTCTATCTCATGGAAATGTTTTTGTACACTCAGTGTATCACGCCTACGCTGACACTTTTGCACACACACACACACACACACACACACACATCACTTATGCTGCTGCCATACTGTTTATTATTATTATTATTTATCCTGCTACCAGTCACTTTTTCCTAATCCCTGCCTACATGTACATATCTACCTCAATACTCCAGTATCTCTGCCTACATGTACATATCTACCTCAATAGTTCAGCATCCCTGCCTACATGTACATATCTACCTCAATACTCCAGTATCCCTGCCTACATGTACATATCTACCTCAATACTCCAGTATCCCTGCCTACTATGTACATATCTACCTCAATTACTCCAGTATCCCTGCCTACATGTACATATCTACCTCAATACTCCAGTATCCCTGCCTACATGTACATATCTACCTAATACTCCAGTATCCTGCCTACATGTACATATCTACCTCAATACTCCAGTATCCCTGCCTACATGTACATATCTACCTCAATACTCCAGTATCCCTGCCTACATGTACATATCTACCTTAATCTCCAGTATCCCTGCCTACATGTACATATCTACCTCAATACTCCAGTATCCTGCCTACATGTACATAATCTACCTTAATACTCCATATCCCTGCCTACATGTACATATCTACCTTAATACTCCAGTATCCCTGCCTACATGTACATATCTTACCTTAATACTCCAGTATCCCTGCCTACATGTACATATCTACCTCAATACTCCAGTATCCCTGCCTACATGTACATGTCTACCTCATTACTCCAGTATCCCTGCACATTGTAAATGTGGTATTGGCACTGACCCTGTATATAGCTTCTATTATTTCTTATTTTTTAGTTATACTAATATACAACTGCTCTGTTGGGTAAAGCTAACATGTTAAGCATCTCACTGTACTGGTGAATGTGACAAAACTTGAAACTGAAACAGACAGACGTTTTCTCTCTCCCCGGCACTGGCTGTGGACCCAAATCAGGCAGCTCAATATCCTGTTTTGATCACAGTTTATGACAGACCATGCATGCTGCTTTACATTAGAGACAGAGGGAGAGGAGAACTTCTGCACCACACCAAAGGGCCTTTCCAGTCAGACCCAGAAACGAAACACACACTATGACGCAGGCACCGGTTGACAGTACGACCGCAATATCTTTGATATAATACGACCAAACAAGCTATATTTTCCTTCCTTCTCTTTCTCTCATGCTGTTGAAGCTGCTCCTCTCTAATGCTGCTGGGGGGGGGGGGGGGGCAGAACTGTCCGGAGTTTTATCAGCCAACCTTCAGCAGCAGATGCACTCAGGGAGAGCTAATGTAAGGCAGTGTGTGAATCATATGTGACTTAAACCCCTCTCACCCGGCATGTGATGTGTGTGTACAGGCTGGCAGACAGTGAGGGACTTTGGGGTGTGTCTGGCCTGGTGTGTCAGACGCTGTGGAACCTCAAAGAGAAGGGGGGGGGGGCAGGGACAGACTCCCCATCCACACTGGACAACCAGGAGAGAGAGGCACTGCTTGAGGTCCAAACACTGTACCTAGGTACGGAAATTACTTAGAAGAGGTTATTTTACTGAAAGTTTTATGAATAACCTTTTATAGTTATTATATGCTTTGGTCTACTGCTGTAAACAAATACTTTATTTTTATGTTGTATCGTTTTGATGAAGCTCTGATTCAGAGGGGTTGGGTTAAATGCAGAAGACACGTTTCAGTTTAATGCATTCGGTTGTACAACGGACTAGGTATCCCCCTTTCCCTTAGACGAGGCGCTGCAGTGGACCTCTGGTGATTACATGAACATCCACCGAGAATTCTGGGAGTCAGAGTTCCGTCCTGTGGCTCAGAGGCTGAGGGACAGGATCCAGACTCAAACTGTCAGCCATCTACACAGTCTCCCTCCCTAAAGTGTGATGTCCTAGCCTTTCTTCTTGCTGTGCCCTGCTAGCGTCCTGTGACAGTCTCCTCTCCAGTGTCAGTCTGTACTCAACACACTTTACCTTCCGGTTCTACCAGTCTCTCTAATTCCATTAGTAAGGTCCTGACCAGGGACAACTCTGGGACTTAGTTATAGGCTGTTACTTGGGTTTAGAGTGTTTTCCTAGTCAAGAAAGCCTCTTGGCCCTAGCTATGATATATGGATTTTTGAGTCCCTGACTTGTATGACAAACTGTTGTTTTCCCTTTAAATAACAAATTGTTGTTTTTGTTGTAACTGGTAAAGTAATATTATCATAAGCTACTCTTACATATGACAATAATTGTAAATTGCGTCTGTGGTGATAAAAAGTTAAGACATTGTTAATCTGTGAACTGCTGTAAGTAATAAACCACAACAAAACAAAGTGTCGTAAACGTTCTCCTTCTCAAAGCCTTTATTGTTACAGATATGGACCAGGCCAGGCAGTACTGCTGCAAAGTTAGTAAACAGCGTTTTTTAAATCACATCGTTATTATCATTACATCAAATAAAGAACAAAAACGGCACTTCTGTCAAAATAAAATAAACTTATCCTGCAATAATAACGCCTTACAGTGACCACAACCCAATAGCATTTCATCAGCCATAGTTAATGACACACATTGTTCTCTACATGATAGACACCTGTCCGTCTGGGTTGATAAAGTTAGATAGTTGGGTGATCGTGGAGGTATTAAGTGCAACTATTGTTTATAATAGTCTCATCCTGTTCAGATTGTCATAGGGAAATGAGGCAGTTCAGTATCAGTAGAGATATGGACCAAGTCACCCTCTGTTTGCCCGCAGTAGGAAAAGTCCCTGAACATCCAAAGAATTCAGTCTACAGCCAGTCATCCACAAGGATGCCAGGGAGTTTCCGCAGGGAGAACAGAACAGGACAGGAAGGTGAGCAGAATAGAGCTCAAAGGTGATCCTAGAAGGAATTTTCCCTCTCATCTCACTGCACATTACAGACGGGTCCAAGTGTTCTAGCACAACAGGTGTGGGAGTAACGTTCAACCTTGACTCGTCAACACAAGCAAACATTGAACCACAGAGTTCAGTGTAGTATAAATAGGACTGACTCCCCACTGGACAAAAACTAGTTGAATCAACGTTTTGACATGATTTCAACAACAAAAATGAAATGTGTTGACGTTGAATCAAAGTGGAAAAAAGCAATCAAAACAAGAGAATTTAGTATTTCTTTACCTAACTTTTAACCTAAATCCAATGAGATGGTGACTTTTCTTCACGTTAGTTGACAAGTAAACCAAATCTAAATCAAAACTAGACATTGAACCAGTGGGTCCACACTCAACACAGGAAACCAAAACACTGCTAGGATTTAGACTCACACACCGAACAGTCTCATGCGGTTGTAAGAGACATTTCTTTATGTGGGACTCATAATTGCATTAACTATGCAACATGCATCTGTAATAGCCAGATGGTTCCTACATCATTACTGATGACATATTGTCAGATGACATTGATGGAGATCAGATGTTTCTTGTTAAGGTTGCAGATAATACATGCATGTGTGCTGTGACTACAATTTGGTGGGCTTGTTTCATGAATGATTCAATGTATAGATCATTTATATCTAATAATGATATGATTATGTTGATGCAGCAGCAACAGTTCTAAGGAGAAAACAAAAAAATTATACAATGATTCAATAACATTCCATTTTTTTTTATATAAAAAGTTTCAGTATCTGACATTAGTCAGAAGTTTGATAAAACCTCTACACTTCCTCTCACAACCACCCCCAAATAATGTACCATTCCATAATCAACATCCTCATCTTCCTCCTCCTCTTAACGTGAAACAATCATTCAACTGTCCAACTGTATCAATCCACCCTCAGTAGAATGCAGTACTTTACTGTTTTTAGTCAACAAAAATAAAAGGGTGGAGAGTCCACCCCTCGTTAAAAAAAAACTGATTTTGCACTGGTTAGGCTCCCACAGAGGGAACAAGCACATCTATGACCGACTGCAGTCGGACTGTATCGACCACAGTCGGTCCAATGAGGACCAACTGGGCTACCTACGAATGAAAGCCAAGCGACCCAGAGTGATAGAGTCATTCTGCTCACCAAAGAGCACTTCTTAATGTGATACAAAAGAAAACAGAAGAGGTATTTATTTACTGGTACAATTCACAATACCCAAAGCTTTGAAAGTGTTAGGATGCCCAGGCCAGGGTCAAAGGTCGAGGGTGAACGGAAGACAGACAGGTGAGGTCATTGTTATGACAACCGGAAGCCAATCCCCTGGAAGACCACTTTGTTTTAGCTTTCATGTTCTTTTTCTTACAGGACAAAGCTTTTTACCAGAAACAAAGAAATGTAACAGTCACCACACGGAAAGAGCTACAGCAGGGGCAAGAAGTTTCACCCTTCAAATTACCTCGCTTTCTTCCTGCTTTTTTGTTGCTTGAAATTTCAACACACTTTTTTTCTTGATATTTTCTGTAAAACACATGGAGTTACACACACACACATCCACACATGATATTTGTCACAGACATCAGTCTCTCAATACAGAAGGGGTTCCTCATACGTACAGTAAAACTAAATAGGGCTCAGACAGTGTTCTTTTTTTAGTTTTTCCCTCACCTCTCCGTTTTCACACACTTCTTGGGTTAGCTTACACAAACAGTTTCAGGGTGGGGGGTATTGGGGAAGGGGGGGGGGGGTAAMGCTGTGGGTTTATGATGGATAGGGTTCTTAGGGGTGGGGGGAGGATGGGGGGGTCAATATGACCCCTTGCTTACATGAGCAGCAGTATCAGGCAGCACCTCTACACACTATACTGTGCTGTATGACATAACCAGGCACACCAACACACAGGCCAAATAATGCTTCCATCATCTCCAGTTACGGCAATAACAACATCAACCACATGATGATAACAACTTCTCTTAATACAAAAAAACTAAAGCAAAATATATTCAACAAAAAACAGTGACTACATTATCAAGTGCAGACTGGTGCACTGCTTTGCTTTCTGGAGATTTGCTGTGGGTTCACACACTATACGGAGATTCTATTGACATCATCCACTGAGGTGTATTGGAATACTGGAAGGGTGGCCTGTGCCATCTGTTTCTTTTCCTCTGGCCCAGCAGAGTGTCTGCTCCAGGCTGCCCCCTCATGGTGAGTTTTGGCACTGCGGGTAAAGAGGACAGCTTATCTTTCCACAAGTGGGTTGAGATGACTTTTCTTTTTGCAGTTCTTTTTTTTCTTCTTTCATTTGCTTTTTTTTGTTCTCTCTTTCATTTGTTCTGTTCGTTTTTCTTTCCACATCACGAGGACGAGCTTCGTCGCGACGGACGGGGCACCTTTCATCTTTTTAGTTTTCTGTTTTCCCCCTTGGTTTATTTCTTCTGAAGTGTCCCACGAGAGCAAAGACAATGACAGCAAAAAACAATGATAAACGCCAAAAGCACTTCATGTCATGTAGCGGGTGATCGCTCTCAGAGCGTAGAGCAGTTCTGCCTGCATGCGCGCTTCCATAAGAAGCAGATTGACATGGACCTGGAAGAGTGAGGGAGAAAGAGAGAGTAGAACGCATTACAAAACTGCTCCACAACATTACTCCAGTCACACAGATCAACAACTAGGAGAGGAAACTATATAGAAACGTTAAATGCTAACAGAAACAGAAACCCATGGAATAAATAAAATAGAAAGTTGTCCCCTTACCTTCTCGGAGTGCTGGAACTGTCTCCAGAAGCTCTCGTACATTCGTTTGGTGGTCTTCTCCGGGCTGCACACCATGGTCTTAATGTAGACCTTAAAGCTGCGGTCCAACAGCTGGTTAATCTCCCCGTAGTCATAGTCATCATACCTGAGACAAAGTTATACAGTAACTACATTACTGTACGAAATTACTGCACTTTGTCAATGTATTAAACACGTGATAACATTCTTCTTTTGACTGAATCTAGCATATTACATCATTAAATATATACATTTACATGAGTAGATTTGTGTTTGTATAGAGCCAGTGAGTGGCGTACCTGATGCCGAACATGCAGTGGATGTAGTTCCAGATAGCCCTGCGCAGCATGGTGGTGTCCACGTCTTTGTGCATGGCCATGGTGTTGTAGGTCAGGTTGTAGGCCATCTGGAACTTCTCATCCAGCAGCTGACCAACGTCAGGGTACAGACGGTTCACCAGGGAGTAGCCGTGGTCCTCCCAACTGTAGTCCTGAAGAAAGGAACGCAAGGGGTTAATCAGAATGTCTGGATATCAATTGATCAATCAGATAGATAGTCCATAGCGCAACATAGTAACATTTAGAAAATGTAATCCTGAAGTTATTGAGAAAAAAACTCTTCACTTTCTCTCTCCTTTTCTCTCTTTCTGGCTCTCCCTGAAGAGGTGTGTGTGTGTGCACTATATACCTGCACTCTGAAGGTGGGTACATGTTCTCCTCTCCTGGAGAAGTCCTTGTAGCCGTAGCTGGGGTCTTCAAAGTGCCTGGATACGTCTCTGGATGGCACACACTCCTCGTCCTCTGCCGTGGCCACCAGCATGCTCTCGGTCTTCTCCCTCTCAAAGCGTGTGGCCATCTCCTCCTGACTGGCTTCCTCTTCATCACGACACTCCTGCAGCTGCTTCATCCTCTCCATCAGCACCTCCACCTCACCAGACACCTCCGACACCTAGACACAGGAACAAACACACATTCTGGTTCAGGGCACTGGTCATACACAGGGCAACCACAACCACAAGAATCACTGCGCTCACAACCACACGGGTGTCAAAGCCGAGTGACGAACAAACCTACAGCTTCTCTCCCTCGCTCACCCACACACAGTCCTGACTCTCCTCCTCCCGCTCACCTGGTGGTTGCCTCTCCTCTCCTCCAGGTGGCCGTGCCCGTTGCCATTGGCAATGTCGCAGACGCAGTACTGGCTGAGGGAGGGGGGTCTGAAGGTGTGCCCCCCGTCACTGTGGATCTCGGGGGTGATGCCACAGCCGAAGGTAAAGGAGGCCAGGGAGTGGTAGTGTGTGAGGAGCACCACAGCATGGATCAGCTCAGCCAGGGACCAGCTGTGTTCTTCAGCCTTCAGCAGGTGCTGGYGGGGGGGGGGGGGGGGGGAGAGCTGTTACGTCAGTCAATCAGTAGTTTCCTTTGGGTGGAATCTTTTACTTCCTGTCTCACATTCTATCCATCCATCCACTTCCAATTGTTTTATTCGCTCTACCCATCCCTTCCCCTCTTCCTTCTCTACAGATCCCCCTTTCAAAAAGTTATATAACTAACCCTGCAAAGTCAGCAGCTGTGTAACTCTGGCCAGGCCTCATCCAATAATTTCGGTGTCTGTTACATAACCCTAACCTGTCCCTCTGTCCAGTCCTGGGGGTGTGTGTCACAGATCCAGCCCCCCCCCCCCCGCGTACCTCGATGTGTGCCTTGGTGAGAAGCCAGGGCCGGTGGGCCAGTATCTTGTTGAGCTCCCCGAGGGCCTGCAGCTTCTGTGGGGCGCCGTCCAGGCCTTTCAGCCACTTGGAGTCCCCTCCCACCTGGAGGAAGTCGTTGACGTGCAGGTTGACCAGGTAGGAGCACTGGTGTCTTGCTGCAGCCTGGGAGGGGAGACAATTACCAGACTGCTCAAGAACTCTAAATGTACAGTCTATAGGTGAGTGTCCATGAATTCAAAACGTAGGTAGAGAGATATACAGGGCTTGATCGTGCCTCTGTAGTGGCAGTGTAGAGGTTGGAGAGGGGGTTAGGGATCTCACCATGATGCCTATGTAGTGGCGGTAGTGCAGGGATAAGGGCCCGTCCATCTGCAGCAGGTAGTGCTGTGTCCTCAGAAAGCTCTCCAGGTACTGTGGGTGGAAGCCCATCACCAAAGAGATGTTGTCAAGGCGACCCAGTGCTGCGAATGCGTCCTCAAATATCGATTGTGTCCTGGGGTCTACTTTACTGACTTGAAGGATCTGACGCAATAGAGACAGTGAATTTAATGTAATTCACTTATTGGTATAAGATGCTAACTAAAGATCTGTAATAAAATGTCAAAGTTATTGATAATTTGTATAGATAAGTAACAAGTCAAATGTTTTGAAGTCCAAAGAAAACTCCAGTGGTAAAAAAAAAAATTGTTCTCCATACCTCTTTTTCAGGGATAAATCTACTTGGTCCATTTCCCAGGGGTCTTGGGATTCGAACTCCAAAGTCCTGCAAGACAAAAGAATACAAAAAACACATATTATAGTTATGCAAGAGCCAAATGCAACAGTGCTCATTGGCGTCAAAAGCTAAAGGCCAGGGGGAAAACTAATTGAGATTTTTCGTACCACTTTGCCTGCGAGCCCTGACCGTGTAATATTGTACATCCTTCTGTGGGATATCGTATCTCACCCCCTCCACTAGCCCACACATTCGCTCTATAGTCGGGTTGGCGCACTGCAACCGCAGCCTGTGCAGAAATAAATCTCTTTGTTCAACATTTCGCTGCAGCAAGCCATAACAGCAGTCTCTATAAATGTTACAAAACTATCAAAATACACAAAAAGAACGCTTGATAGATACAATGTATCATGCCTACAGTGGCTATGTAACCATTTGCAGTTTGATACACACTTGATACAAGTAATACCCTTGATACAATATTTGACAATGTTATTGATCAGAAAGGCTCGCATACTAAAGTAGTTAAATAAACGAATTCAAAATATGATTGACATCTCACTCAACATAAAAACAGCCAACTGTCAACTTGAAAAGTTGGTGATTGCGACATGTCCTACAGGCTAGGGCTGACTGTCTGCTCCGTTTGTCCCTCTGCGCGGCGCAGCACAATGAGCTGGCAGAATGAATGACCTAGAACTGCCGGCCGAAGATTACTCGAAAGCGACAATACTGTCTTGCATTGAAAGACACCAACCGAAAAAAGTAGAACCTTATACCGAACGGTGTATAGAGTTGGCAGTAGGATGACAAAGAACTGGAAAGAAAGTAGAGTTGACAGGCAGCGCAAACTCCTCAAACGCGTAAACAAGGTTGGACACAAAAGAAAAGACTGCACTGCAGTTCCTTCGCTCGAAGCCACAGAAAACAAGTGGCTAAAATGACATGAAACTGTAGTCACAAATTAATCATCTAAATCCCAAAACGAAAGCACGGGCTTTCCAAAACATGCATTCACTGTCAAAATAATTTCCCCTTTATTTTCCTCTTACCTTTTTGCTCAGCCGTTCACACTGAGTGCATATTTTAAATACGTCTGTCACTGTAAATGAATTATTTTCAATGGTTTCTGTTGCTGCAGTTGCGTGCTTCATAATGTGTTCTAGGTGCGATCTTATGTTTTCAGGTATACAAATATAAAAGGTCTACTTCAATGGCCGTTTCCTTTCTCGCTTTGTTTCTTGAGGGACTGGTTAATAAAGTGCTCAGTTGTCAGCCGGTGCTGTCCTACAGCAGAATACCGTTCTCTCTCTGCGGATACAGTCCGTAAATAAACGGAGCCTTGGTTGACTGACGTGCGCAAAAGCCAATCCCATGGCGAAAACAACCTCCATTCATCCAATGAGATATAAGGGCACGGAGAGAGGAGGAGTGAACTGTGTAGAGAGGTTAGCGTCTTAACTTGAGCGAGCCCCCACGAAAACATCATCAATCGTGTCTCTAATTTTGTTCCTTGCTGCTGCCATTGATTAACAATGGATATCGACTGACCATCACTCTGCAGCGCACAATATGGCGTGAAATGGTGACTTCGACCAACTGCCTGCTTATTATGGCTTTATTACATGATACATGAATCATTTTTCAACCTTTCCACCCATAGCTGACCCTGTGCTACATGGACGTTCGCAGGCACCTGCTATCTTATGTCATGTACATTGAAAACAACAGAGAAAAGAACAGCAAGTCCTTCACTCTGTGTGTTATAAATGGGAGGTGGAGCATCACAACTGTAAATATGGTGGCAGATCTTGTACTGTCCAGGTATCTTACTGTGCCATTATATGTCTACAAACAGCAAATCAATTCCAGCTTTCCACTTCGACTATCAGTTCAGATAAAGCAGCCTTAAACCAAATCAGATAGGGCTGTATAGCACCTCAAACAAACCTACCAGGAAGTCTCGATAAAGACAGGTCTATCATAGAGCCTGTCAGTAAAGACACTGCCTGGAGCGGATGATGTCACCAGTCATTGTTGTTGGTGTTTACTGTACTGTACCCTGAAGTCATTTATGAGTCATTTTATAATGCTGTTTTGTCAGATGGTTGGAGCATGAAAGAGCTTTGGTCTAGATATGACTAGTCAAAAAAAAAAAAGTACTACAGTGGCATGAAATCTGAGTATCTGACTATTGTATTATAAATTAGTGGTGGTAAATAGCGGCTGCATAATTGTGATAATTGCTTATTACTGCAGCACAGCCAGCCAGGTCAAGTGTTCCATGGCAGAGATACCACCAACAACCTCATTAGCAGCACATTGCACAACACCACTGGAAGGCTGATCATATTAATATTATCTAATAATAAATTCAACGCAGGGGTGGCGGGTGGAAGAACCAAATAAAAACCTGCTAAAACAAGTTATATTAGGTAACATGGAGGGGTGGTGTGAGGGAGCCCAGATTGTTGTTTATCACCAAGCTGATCTGAACCAAGCTCCAATCTAACACTCCGTTTTAGAGCCTGGCTGCCTGGTTGATATGGGCCTGGCTAGATACATAGCACGCCATTTGGCAGATTCATTGTGTGACGGTGCCCCTCCCTCACTCCTGTTACCCCTAGGGAGGGGTGGGGGTAAACATGCCCTGGGGCTGGAGTCAGCACTCTACAGTTTCCCAGCAGCAGAGCCAGCACAGTGTGTGAGCCCCATGGCTCAGCAAAGTTGCAGAGCAGAAGAGGCCTGGTCAGCGTTCAGCTTACGACATGCCCTTTTCACATAAAAGAGTTAGCCTAGGCTAGGCCAGGGCCCCGACTGGCCCCCAGCCCCCCGGACAGGGGACAGCCCCCCCGGACAGGGCCCCGACTGGCCCCCCCCCCCCCCGGACAGGGCCCCGACTGGCCCCCAGCCCCCCCGGACAGGGGACAGGGCCCCGACTGGCCCCCAGCCCCCCCGGACAGGGGACAGGGCCCCGACTGGCCCCCAGCCCCCCGGACAGGGGACAGGGCCCCGACTGGCCCCCAGCCCCCCGGACAGGGGACAGGGCCAAACACTATTTTCAGTGGCGTACACAGCCCTACCACACCACCACCTACTCGGAAGGCTTTACTGTAGCCACGCCAGCCAGGGGCGGAGTGGGGGCGGTGGTTACTATAACATCATGATGATTAGTTAGACTGCAGTGGGAGGCTGGTAGAGAGCCTGCAGGGATCCTTCTCAAGCTGGTTCTCACAGTGCAGATAGTGAGCCTCTGAGAAGAAGGGATAGAGGGATTTGACGTGGTCCTCTCTTCACGGAGTCTGAATGAGCAGTCTAACTGACCGGTGTGGAGGGTTTGACATCATCAACTCATTGCTGTGAGATCTGGTGGCGTCTAACATTATGTCATTGCAGTTCTAGCAAACCAACCATGATGCACAAACCACCCGCGCGCACACAGATAAGGGACTCGTGGAGAGCATTGCCACACATTAGTTAATATCCTATTGTTACAACTGACTGGGAATACATTCTAAGCTACAGATAAGACCAACAATGGTAGACATAGAAAGATTACATATTTGGGTGGGGTGGCTGGGGTTCGAGAGGAGTAAGTTGGAGACCTGTTAGTAAACTATTAACTATCACATCCATGTAACTGGTTTGTGATTTTTATAACATTTGATGGACAGGATAAAAGTAATTAAGATTAGAGTGGGCCCTGAATAAACAAACAACAGCCAACATCAGTCCAGTCACAAGTTCAAGCTCCGGTTCGAGTTCTGAAACATTGATCCCTCTCAACTTGAAATTCAACTAACATGAAAGGACAACTCCATAAGAGAATGTAGAGAGGAATTTCAGTGTCACTCCCTTAACTTTGACAAAAGTAATTAACATGTATAATACATGCAAATATGTAACATGATAGTGTGTGATTTTGTACCTACTCTATCACTATTTATCTTTTCATTTTAAGAGAGCCCGTAAAAACATAAATTATTCAAAGAGTAGCATTTAAACGCTTGGGCATTTAGGAAAAAAACGTTGAAAAAACTTTAGAAGATGGCAATTGTAAATGCAAACCTTTTAGCTGCTTTTGCCAATAAAAAGAGGATACAAGTCAAAGGGATTAAAAGAGAGAAAAAGAGAGAGGAAGCCAAAACTAAAGCTGTACACATTATGTGCCCCAAAAGTGGTCTGCAGTGTTTTTAACATGCGATGAAAATACAAGAGAGCGGAGAGAGCAAATCACAAAACCGTGGGGAAGTTCAACAAGTGGTAGAAGTCCTCCTAACCAGTTCAAACCTGACCTTTCGCTTAGCAGAGAGGAAGCAAAAAACTCCCTCTCGTACAATGACATAAGCCTAGCAACAGGCTTTCACCAATCACAGGCCAGAACAACATTTACAGGGTCCAATCGTTTCTCTCACTCTCCCCCTCTTGTTCCTCTGGTTAAAAAATAAATAAATAAAAGTTTTGCTAGAGCTGGGAGAGAGTTTGACTAACTTTTCACTTTGCTAACTAAATATCCCGGCAAGTTAAGAGCTGTTTTGAGTGCGAGAGTGTATACAAGTGTTGGTGTGTGCGTGGGGGGAGTAACAGGTAGACCTCTATCCACAGCTTAACCCAGAGCAGTTTCACAAGAGCAGCCCACATCAACAGTGTACTGTATGCAGCATGCATATTCCTTATGTCACTTTGTTTCTCTGTCTTTTCATGCTGTTTACAGTTGAGGTTCTCCAGTTGTTGGTAAAGTCTGTTTAAACTTAATGGACAGGAGATAAATCAACACAAAATATACATACAAATACACTACAGTTAACTCTTGTTCATTTGCAAATAGTGAAAAGTAGGTATTCTCCCCTCTCTCACCCTCCCTCTGTCGCTCTCCCACTCTTCAAACAACGCTCGTTTCGAGCCAGTCCATTCCATCACTAAGCAGTTAACATAACGGCTAATACTTGGCATAACACTGCACAGTTAACCCTCACGTCCCCATCCATGTCCACTTTGAAGTTCAGGACAGTTGGACTTTTCTTCATTCACATGTCAAACAATGTCACATCATTCAAAATTGTAACTCAATTGCTTGCTTTTCTATGTTTCTGCAGCTGCATAGCTATAATTGTATACCTGGAGATGGTGAGCCTTGAGTTAGACATGTAACTGCCAAAATAATGGAAACACATGAGTAAATGAGGGATACAAAGTATATTGAAAGCAAGTGCTTCCACACAGGTGTGGTTCTTGAGTTAATTAAGCAAGTAACATCCCATCATACTTAGGGTCATGTATAAAAATGCTGGGCAGGCCATTATTTTGGCTACCATGGCTATGCCCTTATAGGATGGCAATGCCCCCATCCCCACAGCAAGAGTGGTCCCTGAGCGGTTTGATGAGCATGAAAACATATGCCATGGCCGTCTCAGTCAACAGATCTCAACCAAATTGAACACTTTCTGAAGATTCTGGAGCAGCGCCTGAAACAGCATTTTACACCACCATCAACAAAACACCAAATTATGGAATTTCTTGTGGAAGAATGAAGTTATATCCCTCCGATAGAGGTAAAGACGCTTGCCAAGGTGCATTGAAGCTGTTATGGCACGTGGTGGCCCAACACCCTATTAAAACTTCTTAAGGCTAGGGGGCAGTATTCGGAAGTTTGGATGACTGAGGTGCCCAAAGTAAACTGCCTGTTACTCAGGCCCAGAAGCTAGGATATGCATATGCATGGTAGTATTGGATAGAAAACTCTAAAGTTGATAAAACTGTTAAAATAATGTCTGAGTATAACAGAACTGATTTGGCAGGCGAAAACCCGATGACAATCCATCCAGGATTCTTTTTTTGTTGAGGTCATTGGATTTCCAATACTTTTCTATGAGAAAGCATAATTATTAGGACCCAGTTTGCAGTTCCTATGGCTTCCACTAGATGTCAACAGTCTTTAGAAATTGTTCGATGTTTTTTAAAATTTATTTTATTCTTTCTAAGTGTCACTCAGGTGGACCAAAACTGTTTTGGTGCGCGTGAATGAGAGCGTGCTCCTCGTTTTTCTCCGGTATTGAAAACAGTTTATTCCGTCTTCAATTTGATCGATTATTTACATATTAGGTACCCGAGGTTGGATTAGAAACGTTGTTTGAAATGTTTGGATCAAGTTTACAGGTAATTTATTAGATCCTTTGTAGGCATGTTGGGCGAGTTGGAACAGGTGTATTTCTGAATCAAATGCGCAAAATAAAAAACGGACATTTTTGGGATATAAAGGACTTTATCGAACAAAACAACCATTTATTGTGTAACAGAGACCTTGGGATTGCAAAAAGATGAAGATCTTCAAAGGTAAGCGATTTATTTTATCGCTAGTTATGACTTTCGTGATGCATCTGCTTGTTTGGAAAATGTTTTCATGCTTTTGTATGCGGGGCGCTGTCCTCAGATAATCGCATGGTATGCTTCCGCTGTAAAGCCTTTTTGAAATCTGACAAAGCGGCTGGATTAACAAGAAGTTAAGCTTTTAAATGATGTAAGATATTTGTATTTTCATGAATGTTTAATATTACGAATTTAGTATTTTTGAATTTCGCGCTCTGCAATTTACCGGATGTTGTCAAATCGATCCTGGTAACGGGATTCTAGCCATAAGGGATCCCTAAGAGGTTTTAAGACACCCTGTTGGGGGCCTCACGAGTGGCGCGGTCTAAGGCACTGCTTGCAGTCACTAACACTGTTTAAGAGCCTGGCTGATCCAAACCAAGCTCCAATCCGGTCACTACAGAACCGGCTGTGACCGGGAGACCCACAGCGACGTCCGTGTTAAGGGAAGGTTTGGCCGGGGCGGCTTTACTTGGCTCATTGCGCTCTAGCGACTCCTTGTGGCGGGCCGGGCACCTGCAGGCTGACACTGGTCGTCAGTTGAACGGTGTTTTCTCCAACATATTGGTGCGGCTGGCTTCCGGGTTAAGTGGGCGGTTTGGTGGGTCATGTTTCGGAGGACGCATGACTCGACCTTCACTTCTCCTGAGCCTGTTGGGGAGTTGCAGCGATGAGAGAAGATCGTAATTGGATATCACGAAATTGGGGAGAAAAAAGGTGAAATACAAAAAAATTATAGATAAAAAAAAAAAACACTATGCTGGGGCATTAGGTAGCCTAGTGGTTAAATGCGTTGGGCCAGTAACCAAAAGGTTCCAGGTTCAAACCCCTGAGCGAATCATCCCTAGGTGAAAAATATGTCGATGTGCCCTTGAGCAAGGCACTTAACCCTAATTGCTCCTGTAAGTCACTCTGGATAAGAACGTCTGAGTTTCCTTTATTTTGGCAGTTACCTGTATGTTGCTGTCGATCAGTGGTCCTCTACGTAGCCTAACAACAATAATAACCGGTGAGAATTGATTCATGCATTTTTCAGAAAGTCAAACTCGAAGAGCAACAGGTGAGAACCTGGGAACCACTGACATTATATAAACCAGAGTTTAAATCCTCTAATTCCTCCCTCTACTCCCACTCCCCTCTCTATTTCCCTCTCCTTTTCTCTACTCTCCCGCCCCTCTCTGATGTGTGTTTATTCTGGCATGCTATCAGAGTGCAGCAGCCTCGCCAAACGCCGGCTTTCCTGAGCTGAGAGGCGCGGTTGAGAGCAACGGGCCCGGCACAGGACAAACGCACACCAGGAGGAAACCGCTTTCCCTGGATTCCATGAAGTGGAGCGGAACTCCATGGAGCAAAGAGCACAACAATGTAATAGATTGCAGTGAGGGTAGAGAGGAGGGAGGAATCTAAAACAAAAGAGAAAAAAAACTCCAAAACACTTTCCTCTTCTTTATGATTTGTGCTAACATACAGTAACCCCAACCCCCTCTAACTCCCTCTGATCTCCTCTTCCGGAGTTCGGTGCCTCACAGGGTTCACCTCTGGGAACTGTGGAAGATACCACGTTTTTTTCCGCTGCAGAGGGGTGCAGGAAAGAGTTCAAAGGGTAAAGTTTAGGGACCAGAGAGGTTTAAGAGGAAGAGGGTGTGCATGGTAAAGAAACATACAAAGATCTGGGGTCAGTTAACCATCCCAAAACTATAACCTTGACCAAACTGACCTTAGATCAGTGCAGCTCCAACATGCAGCTCCAAACTATCCAGTGGTGAGCTGTGTGTCTCATGGCAGTCAGTACCAGCTGTGGTTTTTGGTTTGTGAGAACCAGACTCAGCTCACCACCGGGACCCCGTCCAACACATCCCTGATCAGATTATAATAACCCTTAATAAGCATTCACAACAGATCCAACCCCTCACCTGATGGACAATGAAGCACTCCCCTAACTCTATTTCCACAAACGACAACGCCACACAACAGTAAAAAACACACAAAAACACAGCTCACCATTGGTCAATGTTCCAACACGTTATCAGTCTCATCTGATTGCTCATACGGTTAAAGGAAAGAAAAACAATGAAAGTGTAAATTAACTCTTTGTATGAGAGAGCGGGACTGAGAGAAGAGCAGGCATGGGGGGGGGGCAACTTCAAGGTTGAACAGGTCTACTATAGCCCATTATGGAAGTGTGAAAGAGTAAAAGTATGGGGGGACGTCCAGGTCTGATCCTGTCCACTGATTATGAATGACTGACATACAGGGCAGCGGACAGACAGACAGTCTGATGCAACACGTCGCAGACATAATGGCAAACATCCGAGATATGACAAGTGCATTCTCCCTCTCAATAACTGTGTGTGTAATATATACAGTATATCACAAAAGTGAGTACACCCCTCACATTTTTGTAAATATGAGTACATCTTTTCATGTGACAACACTGAAGAAATGACACTGCTACAATGTAAAGTAGTGAGTGTACAGCTTGCATAACAGTGTAAATTTGCTGTCCCCTCAAAATAACACAGCCATTAATGTCTAAACCGCTGGCAACAAAAGTGAGTACACCCCTAAATGAAAATGTCCAAATTGGGCCCAATTAGCCATTTTCCATCCCCGGTGTCATGTGACTCATTAGTGTTACAAGGTCTCAGGTGTGAATGGGGAGCAGGTGTGTTAAATTTGGTGTCATCGCTCTCACACTCCCTCATACTGACTGGTCACTGGAAGTTCAACATGGCAAAGAACTATCTGAGGATCTGAAAAAAAGAATTGTTGCTCTACATAAAGATGGCCTGGGCTATAAGAAGATTGCCAAGACCCTGAAACTGAGCTGCAGCACGGTGGTCAAGACCATACAGCGGTTTAACTGGACAGGTTCCACTCAGAACAGGCCTCGCCATGGTCGACCAAAGAAGTTGAGTGCACGTGCTCAGCGTCATATCCAGAGGTTGTCTTTGGGAAATAGACGTATGAGTGCTGCCAGCATTGCTGCAGAGGTTGAAGGGGTGTGGGGTCAGCCTGTCAGTGCTCAGACCATACGCCGTACACTGCATCAAATTGGTCTGCATGGCTGTCGTCCCAGAAGGAAGCCTCTTCTAAAGATGATGCACAAGAAAMCCCGCAAAKAGTTTGCTGAAGACAAGCAGACTAAGGACATGGATTACTGGAACCATGTCCTGTGGTCTGATGAGACCAAGATAAACTTATTTGGTTCAGATGGTGTCAAGCGTGTGTGGCAGTACAAAGACAAGTGTGTCTTGCCTACAGTCAAACATGGTGGTGGGAGTGTCATGGTCTGGGGCTGCATGAGTGCTGCCGGCACTGGGCAGCTACAGTTCATTGAGGGAACCATGAATGCCAACATGTACTGTGACATACTGAAGCAGAGCATGATCCCCTCCCTTCGGAGACTGGGCTGCAGGGCAGTATTCCAACATGATAACGACCCCAAACACACCTCCAAGACGACCACTGCCTTGCTAAAGAAGCTGAGGGTAAAGGTGATGGACTGGCCAAGCATGTCTCCAGACCTAAACCCTATTGAGCATCTGTGGGGCATCCTCAAACGGAAGGTGGAGGAGTGCAAGGTCTCTAACATCCACCAGCTCCATGATGTCGTCATGGAGGAGTGGAAGAGGACTCCAGTGGCAACCTGTGAAGCTCTGGTGAACTCCATGCCCAGAGGGTTAAGGCAGTGCTGGAAAATGATGGTGGCCACACAAAATATTGACACTTTGGGCCCAATTTGGACATTTTCATTTAGGGGTGTACTCACTTTTGTTGCCAGCGGTTTAGACATTAATAGCTGTGTGTTATTTTGAGGGGACAGCAAATTTACACTGTACACTCACTACTTTACATTGTAGCAGTGTCATTTCTTCAGTGTTGTCACATGAAAAGATATACTCAAATATTTACAAAAATGTGAGGGGTGTACTCACTTTTGTGATATACTGTATATATATTTCTCTACCCAGCAGGTGACAGATTTTAACCAGCCTTTCCTGCTGGGTACCTGTCTTTTCTTCTTGCTCTCCCTCCTGCCAGGCAGTGGTATTCTTGCCATTTTGTTTCCTGTGTGTCATGAGTATCCAGCTTCACTATGAAGCAGAGAAGATGTGATATTGCCTAATCGCTGTGGCTCTACCTTTTTCCCCAGGTCCCGTTACCTCATAACTAGACGATGAGCCCCGGCACCGGCCGGCTGAACAAACCACTGGCAGAGCCCTGTTAGAATGGCACACCACAGCCAGAACGGATCTGTTAATATTGAATTGTTTCTGAAATGCCTATTTGGTCGAGCAGAACATCTCTCGCTCTCAAATATGGAGGGAGGAGAATGTAGTGGCTGTAACAGCTGAGGCCTTGCATCCATCCATCCTCTCCTCTCAGGTCTTCTAGTCTCTCCTCATCTTTCCCTTCTTTAGGGTCGCCATCTCTCACTGTGACTAGCTTCCTCTCCCTCCCTCGATTTCTTCTTTAAATGTTCTATAGTGGTAGAGTTTACTCAACAGTGGTATTTACAGTCTAACGAGCATACACTGACTGTTCTGACTCCCTTTTTCCAGGGGAATATCATAAGTACCAAAAACACACAAACAGTGCATGGACACACGCACCATCTCAAATCAAATGTTATTGGTCACATACACATATTTAGCAATGTTATTGCAAGTGTAGCAAAATGCTTAAGTTCCTAGCTCCAACAGTGCAGTAGTATCTAACAGTTCACAACAATACACATCTAAAAGTTAAGGAAATATATAAATATTAGATTGAGTAATGTCAGAATGGCATTGACTAGAATACTGTCAGTCTGCCATGCATTTACTTCCCATTACATGACCATGTATGTTCAATAGCGACCAGGGGAAATCGATAATTACATATTGGGATATTATTTTAGACAATATACCAAATCATTTTGACAATGTCGCAATATAATTTTTTGCGCTAGTTGGCTGTAACTGCACCAAAACTGCAGTATTTTTTCTTCTTAGCTTGTTCAATCTTCTTTTTAAATAGGGAGTCAATTCAATTTACAGCACTTTCATTTCCATGAATGACGAAAACTAGTTCTCATGCCCTCTCTTGTTCCTCTGCAGCAGACATATGGTGAGCAATATGTTTGGAACATCGAATCATAATACATATAGAATCATGAGAATCGCATATCATATCGGCACTTAACTTCTTATGGCTACAGGGGCAGTATTGAGTAGCTTGGATGAAAGGTGCACAGAGGTGCCCATAGTAAACAGCCTGTTCCTCAGTCCCAGTTGCTAATATATGCATATTATTATTCGTATTGGATAGAAAACACTCTGAAGTTTCTAAAACTGTTTGAATTATGTCTGTGAGTATAACAGGACTCATATGGCAGGCAAAAACCTGAGAAGTTCCACTTCCTGTTTGAATTGTTTCTGAGGTGGCAGATTTTCAACCAAGCTCTCATTGAAATTACAGCGAGATATTGATGAGTTTATTTCCTACGGTTTCCACTAGATGTCAACAGTCAATAGAACTTTGTCTGATGACTCTAATGTGAAGGGGGGCCGAAGGAGACAGGAATTAGTAATCACTGCCATGAGGTGACCACGCATTGAACACGCGCCTTCACATTAGGAGGACCTCAGTTCCACCGCTCTTCTGAAGTCAATCTAATTCTCCGGTTGGAACGTTATTCAAGATGTATGTTAACAACATTCTAAAGATTGATTCAGTACATCGTTTGACATGTTTCTACTGACTGTTACGGAACTTTTGGACATTGTCACGTTATAGTGGATGCGCTTTGTGACTTTGGAATTGTTTACCGCTAACCAAAGTAGCTAATTGGACATAAATAACAGACATTATCGAACAAATCAAGCATTTATTGTAGACCTGGGATTCCTAGGACTGCATTCTGATGAAGTTCATCAAAGGTAAGGAAACATTTATCATGTATTTTCTGGTTTCTGTTGACCCCAACATGGCGGCTAATTTGGCTATTGTTCTGAGCTCCGTCTCAGATTATTGCATGATTTGTTTTTTCCGTAAAGTTTTTTTGAAATCTGACACAGCGGTTGCATTAAGGAGAAGTATATCTATAATTCCATGTGTATAACTTGTATTATCATCTACATTTATGATGAGTATTTCTGTTGAAACGATGTGGCTATGCAAAATCACTTGATGTTTTTGGAACTAGTGAATGTAATGCGCCAATGTAAACTCAGATTTTTTGTTAGAAATATGAACTTTATCAAACATGCATGTATTATGTAACATGAAGTCCTATGAGTGTCATCTGATGAAGATAACCAAAGGTTAGTGATTAATTTTATCTCTATTTCTGCTTTTTGTGAAAGCTATCTTTCGCTGGAAAAATGGCTGTGCTTATTGTGGTTTGGTGGTGACCTAACATAAGTATCGGGATAATATCGTATGGTCCCTCGCAATTACCAGTCCTACTGCTTAACCTGAACATATGTTTGCCAAGAACACACAAAAAAAAGCACAGAATGGACAAGATTAGGCTTACATACACGCTAGACAGAAATGCTAGTCCAAAAGGGAATTCAAGGTACAGTTATGGTAAATCTGAAGTCTGTCGAATTTTGGAAAAACTGATTTCTTCAGACAAACATGTTGACCCATGTAAGGTTTAGTGCAACTGGCATGTTGTCTCATGGAAGACAGTCTCCCATGTCTAGCTTTATTAACAAAAACTACTGTAATACCTGGACTCTCAGGACAGGAGATTTAGAGACTAAGGGACTGGCTGGTGAAACGTCTCACTCACTCTGTGGTGTGTGTGTGGTCGGTTGAGCAGTCCTCTGATGGCGTGGGCTGCGGTTGAGATGTTTGCCCTGTGGTTAATCAACAACAGGACCATACAAGCAGGAGAGGAGAAGAAAATCTTCCATACGGCTCACTGGACTTTAATAGACTTACCTCCATGACCATAACAAGGATGGAGGGAGAAGGCGAGAAGGGTTTTTCCGACACAGTGAGAGTGAGAAATGGGTGAGAGAACCTCACGGGTAAGCAAACACTGTATCATCAGTCTGGAGTGACATCATTGTCCCAGAGAATCAATAACTAGCCACTTCCAATTTGAAAAATCAATTACTGTGCACCCACACACCTGGAGGCGCACAAACTTGTAACATAGAAAAGACACACATTTACATGCACACACAAATTCTCAGTTAGGACTAAGATCTCTTCAGTGAATAGGCAGCCTATTTGAGGAGAAACTCCAGTCAGAGTTACTGATTGAAGGCTCAAACAGATTTCCCTCTCAGGTTTCAACCTTTCCCAATCCCTCCACGACAAATCACAATCATCCTGTCCTCCCCCTCACCTCTCCCACTCCCTAAATCTCCCAGACTCCATTATCCCTCCTCCACAAAATCCTCTTTTCACCCCCTCTCTCTGTCCCCAGCATGTTATTATGTTGCGGTACTGAAAGGAGAAACCACTAATAAAACGGTCATGCCATGAAGTCATGTGACAGGCTGAAAGATAAGCCACAGGTAATAAAAGAGAAGACACACACTCACAAGCACAGATGGCCCAGCAGAAGTACAAACTATTTGCCATTCAATACAACCTCAGAACAATGGAACGATTTTTCACCAGTTTTGTCAGTCATGCATGCAGTCTGAGGCTCCCATCTTATATATATATTTTTTAAAAACCTTTATTTAACTAGGCAAGTCATTTAAGAACAAATTCTTATTTACAATGACGGCCTACCGGAGAACAGTGGGCAAAAGCCTTGTTCAGGGGCAGAGCGACAGATTTTTACCTTGTTAGCTCGGGGATTCGATCCAGCAACCTTTCGGTTACTGGCCCAACGCTCTAACCACTAGGCTACCTGCCGCCCCATAACCTGTCCTTGACTGAAGATTAGGATTCAATTGCACTTGGCAACTAAAATTATTATGAGCCCGCATATATCATATACAGGCAAATGCACATGACCTCAGGGATTTAAAAATATATATAGATCCATTATCTATCCTACATACTTTATATCTGGTTTAAGTTTCTACTGCAAATGTTTTCGGTTACCGAAAAACTTTTTGGGGGCAGTGGCGGCCACAATTTAGCAGCGGCGGTGCGATGCTGCTAAATGCATGTTGAGGAAACTGCTTAAAGTTACACTAAGTTCATATATATGAAATCCAATACCCTCATCACCCCTCTCCAGTGCCAAGAAAAAGAGCTAACAGAAGGTAGTCAGAGGTTTCATCACTAACAAGAGAGCCATCAGATGGACAAGGCTGTTGTCAACATAATGAGCAACTGAGCCCTGTATCTCAAACCACCCACGCATTCACATTCTCACCGACAGAGAGAAAGCGAGAAACGTAGGCCGACCCGGCTCTATGAGCCCACCACCCATAAAATGGAGGTGGAAACTGAGCTGCACGTCCTAACCTCCTGCCAAATGTATGACCATATTATAGAGACACATATTTCCCTCAGATTACACAGACCAACAAAGAATTTGAAAACGCATCCAATTTTGATAAACTCCCATATCTATTGGGTGAAATATCACAGTGCGCCATCACAGCAGCAAGATGTGTCTTGTTGCCTTGAGAAAAGGGCAACCAGTGGAGAACAAACACCATTTTAAATACAACCTATATTTATCTGTCTATTTATTTAGAAATGTCTCTATTCTTTTGAAACTGTTGGGAGTGAAATGTTAACTGTTCATTTCTGATTGTTTACTTCACTTTTTTAAATTATCTATTTCACTTGCTTTGGCAATGTAAACATATATTTCCCAAGCCAATAAAGCCCATTGGGGGGGGGGGGGTGCAACATCACTATCTCAATAACAAGTTACAGAACAGAATAGAGGGGAAGGAAAAAAAACTGGTAACCGAGAAAGACAAATGTGAGACACAGCGGCTAAGCAAAGATGTGTGAACAGAATACCTGGGGGTTGCTGTGTGAGATCTAGTTGTATTTGGGTGTGTTTTACATAACCCCTTGCATGTCTCTCATTATCAGTTTCTAACATAGGCCTTTTCTTGTTGTCGCCAACAACATACTGTAAGCCCTATTGCTGTCTGTCTTTATGTAGACATTGGACTTAAATAGAACTGTGTGGGCTAGAGGGGAATATTCTCTATTCTTCACCAGCCCAGCTAAGTCTGGATCAGCTACAGGGGCATGATCTGTCCATCTGTCTGTATTCACCTACTGAGGTGTCTGTCCATCTCCTGTAGAGGCACCATATGGCACACAGACACCAATAATGTCTACAGCCCTGCCAGTATGTGCCTGCCAGTATCTATAACCCTGAGAATGTTTGGTGGGCCTGTCTGACTAGACTTTAACAATGACCACTGGAACGTGTCAGCAGATAGCTACTGCCTCTGAACACTGAGTGCAGACTCAGAGGAAAGGTTGATTTGAAAATCCAATGATCATTGGTGTGTCCATGTGTGTCCATCCATGTATGTGTAGAGCAGTGGTCACCAACTGATCTCGAAGGCATTCCTAGTCGATCATCAAACATTTCTGTAAAAAACAAAACAAACAATGCACTCCAATTTGTATTTCATTTGTTTCATGCTGTTGGCGGTAGGTGCCCTTGATTCAGTAGCTCTATCACCAGGAGGGCAAAGTGCTCCCATTTTTAACCATTTAATGCATCTTCGTCTACCCGGCAGGCCCAGACAGCAAATCAAGTGTCCTTATAGTTCTACCGCTGGCCAATCAGATAGCTCAGATCACCGTGTCTGCACAGTTTCCTCGAGCCATAGACTGTAAAAAGAAACCACAGCAAAGTTGATACTGTAAGATTTCAAAACATGACTAGAGGCACTCAATGAATATAGCTGCTGTTTTCATGTTTAAGCTGTTATTTCAGCACTGTCAACACTTTGTTCAACACTTTTATAAACCATAAAATGTGCGTTCTCCTTACCTCCACTCACGCTACAACCAGCACTGCAGCTGTAATGAATGAGAAAACTAAAGTGTGATAAGCTTGCGTTATTATTAGCGGTGTGTCTATTTTATTTACTCCCTTTTCTCCCCAATTTCGTGATATCCAATTGTGAAGCAATTAATCGCTGCAACTCCCCAAAGGACCCGGGAAAGGCGAAGGTCGAGTAATGTGAAACATGACCCGCCAAACAGCGCTTCTTAACCCAGAAGCCAGCCGCACCAATGTGTCGGAGTAAACACCATTCAACTGATGACTGAGGTCAGCCTGCAGGCGCCCGTTCCGTCACAAGGAGTCGCTAGAGCATGATGAAGCAAGTAAAGCCCCCTGGCCAAACCCTCCCCTAACTCGGACGACGCTGCGCCAATTGTGCACCGCCCTATGGGACTCCTGGTGATGGCCGGTTGTGACACCGCCTGGGATCGAACCCGGGTCTGCTGCGCCACTCGGGAGGCCCCGGGCTTGTGTATAATAGAGGAATATTTCACTCTCTGGTCATAGTAACAACATGAATTGGTGCATGAGGCAGAAATAATGCAGTGACTTGAGTTTCACCATCAGCTGGAAGACTGCCCCTACTCAGCGGAGGGAGAGCGGAGGGAAGTGAGTCAGGTGAGAGGCAGCCTCACCGCTGCTCCCCCTTCTCCCCTCAGACTGACCTTCAAATGCAGACCATCAGTCCAGTAAAAACAAAAAGATGATCATTAAGCTCAGCTGTGCCTTACAAGTAATACAATAAATGATCTATTACCAGTGTGATCATATACCTACATTTTTAAAATATAATTTCATAATGGTCTGAGAAGAACAATATTGGCAGGGTTATTCAAGCATAGCCAGTGATAATGTATTAGGCCTATAGCCTACTGCACAAACCTTGTTGCTACAGAACTGTTTTTAAAATTAGTTAATGTTGCTTAGGCTTAAGTTACATTTGTAAAAAAGTCAGAGCGGTAGATCTCGGCTTGCATTTTGACTCAGAAAGTGATCTTGACTCAGAAAAGGTTGGTGAACACGGTGTAGAATCGTATTCTCTTATTTTTCTCGTAATTGTCTCGTTGCTGCAACTTCCCAACGGGCTCGGGAGAAGCGAAGGTTGAGACCTGCGTCCTCCGAAACATGACCCGCGAAGCTGTGCTGCTTCTTAACACACTGCTCGCTTAACCTGGATGTCAGTCGTACCAATGTGTAGGAGGAAACACCGTTCGACTGACGGCCACGTCAGCTTGCAGGCGCCCGCCCCGCCACGAGGAGTCGCTAGAGCGCGAAGAGCCAAGGAAAGCCCCCTGCTAAACACTGCCCTAACCTGGACGGCGCTGGGCCAATTGTGTGCCGCCTGATGGGGCTCCCTGTCACGGCCGGGGATCGAACCCCAGGCTGTAGCGGCGCCTCGAAGAATCGTGTTCATTTACTGCACTAAAGCAGAGACCCTTTGTTTACCTTTCCTGAAGGCCATGTCTACAGGCCCCATGGCTCAGTGTGAAGACAGCAGCACTGTTCATGGGTGGGTTCTTTATGGGAGTCCCACAGGAAACACTAACACAATACAGCCAAGGACCTCCTCCAGGTAGACACAGTGTGCACAGACACACACACACAATTACACAAAACACACTCAGTTTCTCACAAGCACACAGGCAGGCAGACAGACAATGGCAAGTGGAACGGTGCCATAAGGGAAGGCTGTAGTCCAGTCACTGGGAAACTGGGGCAGCAGATGGTCATCTTCCCTTCCACTAACACCAGCTAGTCAGGGGGAGGGGAGAGACTATCATGCACTGTAGTACAATGGAGCAACTGTAGTACAGTAGGGAGAGAGGAGAGGATGGGAAGGGAGACTCAGACACTAGTCTTGCACTGCAGTACAAATGGTGCAACTTTACCCCATTGGGTTTACTTTGATTTACCATAGACATGTCTAAAACGGATAGCAGAAACATCTACAACAGACCATCTCTGAACTACAAATCCCTGTTGTGCAGTTCTAATGCAGCAGATTGAACAGGAGTCACTTAATAGGCCTTAGTGAAAAACCGAGACAGTAGGGAGCATAGTGAGAATGTTCTGGGTATATTGAGACAGTGTATGAGGGAGACAGTAACTGAGAAAAACTGCACCTAAAATGAAGTAGGGGAAAGGTCAGCTCCAAAATAAAGAAGCACAGCCCGAGCACTGTGAAAATAAAGATGGGAGAATATAGCCTACTCGCCACCATACAGACGTAGATCAGGCGGTTGTTGCAGAAAGTTTCCTGCACAGCAAAAAATGCAAACTTGTAGAGTATTAGAGGTTTAAAAAGGCTTCTAAAGTTTGTAATTTACAATTTAAAATGTCAGACTTGATTTGCCATAAAAAAAATGCATCAACCCTACACAAATGTCCATTCATTATAATCCACATTCCCTGTTGCTGCAGGATTATGTGTGTGTGTGTGTGTGTGTGTGTGTGTGTGTGTGTGTGTGTGTGTGTGTGTGTGTGTGTGTGTGTGTGAGTGAGAGAGAGAAAGCGTATGAGCGCGTTTATTTTTTTAGCATATCAGAAAGCATGTTTGGAGTGCTAACTCATAACAAGAGTCATCTTACTTAAATAAAGGCCATATTGACAGATGGGGCAGAGAAATGTGAACTATTCTGTGTCAAAGAGAAGTGCATTGAAAAACAATGCTGCAGCAAATGATTGGGGTCTCTGTGTGTGTTGCATTCAGGAAAACATGTTTGGCACAGTGTGTTACATCACAGTGGAGGTATGGAACAGAGGGGCAAAAAGTGAGAATGAGAGGTACAAATCATCTGAGAGATAGATAGAAAATAAATAAATAAATAGAGAGAGCAAGGGAGAGGAAGACAGTGCCTTCAGAAAGTATTCATACCCCTTGACTTTTTCCGCATGAATTCAAAATGGATTAAATATATTTGTTTTTCTCACCCATCTACATACAATAACCCATAATGACAAAGTGAAAACATGTTTTTAGAAATGTTGAAAATGTGTTGAAAATGAAATACCGTATGTAATTTACATAAGTGTTCACACACCTGAGTCAATACATGTTAGAATCACAGTGATTGGCAGTGATTACAGCTGTGAGTCTTTCTGGGTAAGTCTAAGAGCTTTGCACATCTGGATTGTACAATATTTTCACATTCTTTTAAAAAATTCTTCAAGCTCTGTCAAGTTGGTTGTTGATCATTGCTAGATAGCCATTTTCAAGTCTTGCAATAGATTTTGAAGACGATTTAAGTCGTAAAATAATAACTAGGCCCCTCAGGAACATTCAATGTCGTCTTGGTAAGCAACTCCAGTGTAAACTATATTTGGCCTTGTGTTTTAGGTTATTGTCGTGCTGAAAGGTGAATTTGTTTCCAGTGTCTGTTGGAAGGCAGACTGAACCAGGTATTCCTCAAGGATTTTGCCTGTGCTTAGCTCTATTCCTTTTCTTTTTATCATAAACATCCTAGTCTTTGCCGATGACAAGCATGCCCATAACATGATGCAGCCACCACAATGCTTGAAAATATTAAGTGTGGTACTCTGTGATATGTTGTGTTGGATTTGCCCCAAACATAAATCTTTGTATTCAGGACATAAAGTTAATTTGTTTGCCACCTTTTTCACAGTCTTTAGTGCCTTATTGCAAACAGGATGCATGTTTTGGAATATTTTTTTTCTTTTCACTCTGTCAATTAGATTAGTATTGTGGAGAACTACAATGTTGTCGATCCATCCTCAGTTTTCTCCTATCACAGCCATTAAACTCTGTAATTGTTTTAAAGTCACCATTGGCCTCATAGTGAAATCCCTGAGCGGTTTCCTTTCTATCTGGCAACTGAGTTAGGAAGGACACCTGTATCTTTGTAGTGACTGGGTGTATTGATACACCATCCAAAGTGTAATTAATATCTTTACCGTGCTCAAATTGGGAGATTCAATGTATTTGTTATTTAAAATACATATTTTCTGTGTATTTGAGTATTTTCAAATGTGTCCAAAATCAAGTACTTATATTGGAAGTATTTTCAAACAATCTCCTATAAATAGCCCACTGTTTTTAAATTATTTTCAAATACCTGGGTTACATGCATGGGAGTGTATCAGATACTTTCCAAATGCATTGCAATATTCAACTAGTCATTTCAAATTAAAAAATATATATAAATACTTACTTCCAAATGTCTTTGAAAGTAATGAAATGCCCTCAAAAGTATTTGAACCTAGGTCTGGTTCGACCGCATTCCAAAAGCAGTCTCATTGACAAAAACAACGATCAGAGAGAACGCTGCGAGGCAGTCAAGGGCAAGTAAGAAATGGATGTAGCAAAAGAAGAGAAAGACCGACAATATAGGGTGACAGAAGAGGGCTGGGAGATAAGGGTGTGAGGAAAGAAATTGATTGACAGAAAAGACTGAAAACAATTTGAAGTTAGTCTTTCCAGGTACTGGTAGAACATATTGTTTTAGATTGAACCTCCCTCCCTGACCCAGTCTAATACCTACTGCCCCTCCCAGGCCTGGCCTAGCCCAAACCAACACCAACTATTTCCTATTGCTTCTGACAGTGCCTTCAGAAAGTATTCACCCCCTTGACTTTTTCCACATTTTGTTGTGTTACAGCCTGAATTTAAAATTGATTAAATTGAGATGTTTGTGGTCACTGGCCTACACACAATACCCCATAATGCCAAAGTGGAATTATGTTTTTGGACATTTTTACAAATGTATTAAAAAATGAAAAGCTGTAATGTCTTGAGGTTAAGTATTCAACCCCTTTGTTATGGCATGCCTACATAGGTTCAGGAGTAATAATGTGCTTAAATCACACAAGTTGCTTGGACTCACTCTGTGCGCAATAATAGTGTTAAACATGATTTTTCAATGACTACCTCATCTCTGTACCCTACAGATACAATTATCTGCAAGGTCCCTCAGTCAGCAGTGAATATAAAACACAGATTCAACCACAAAGACCAGGGAGGTTTTCCAATGCCTCACAAAGAAGGGCACCTATTGGTAGGTGAAAAAAAACATTGAATCTCCCTTTTTGAGCATGGTAAAGATATTAATTACACTTTGGATGGTGTATCAATACACCCAGTCACGACAAAGATACAGGCGTCCTTCCACAATACTAACTTAATAGACAGAGTGAAAGAAGGAAGCCTGTAAAGAACAAAACAATTCCAAAACATGCATCTTGTTTACAACAAGGCACTGAAGTAATAATGCAAAACATTTGGCAGGGCAATTCACTTTTTGTCCTGAATACAAAGTGTTATGTTTGAGGCAAATCCAAAACAACACAGAGTACTACTCACCGTATTTAAGCATATTGGTGGCTGCATTATCTTATAGGTATGCTTGTAATCGTTAAGGATTGGGGAGTTTTCCAGGATAAAAAAGAAACGGAATGGAGCTAAGCACAGGCAAAATCCTAGAGGAAAACCTGGTTCAGTCTGCTTTCCACCAGACACTGGGAGATGAATTCACCTTTCAGCAGGACAATACCTAAAACACAAGGCCAAATCTACACTGGAGTTGCTTACCAAGACAGTGAATGTTCCTGAGTGGACAAGTTATAGTTGACTTAAAATCTACTTGAAAAGCTATGGCAAGACCTGAAAATGGTTGTCTAGCAATGATCAACAACCAACTTAACAGAGCTTGAAGAATTATGAAAATAATAAATGGTCAAATGTTGCACAGTCCAGTTGTGGAAAGCTCTGAGACTTACCCAGAAAGACTCAGCTGTAATCGCTGCCAAAGGTACTTCTACAAAGTATTGACTCAGGGGTGTGAATACTTATGTAAATTTGATATTTCTTCCCGCCACCCCCTTTAAAAAAATGTATAAAACAGATTGTTTATCAACTCGACACCATTGCATTGGGAAATATCCAATCATTCAACTTGAGTGAGCTAACTTGTGTCAACAGACCCTTTATCTTCCAGTCTTTCTAAGAAAAACAAATTCCCTGAAAAGCTTAATGATCTACATTACAATAAGTAGACTTGTTCTTAGTGGAGAACAACAACAGGTGCCAGCTTCTCTGATTGTGCAACAAAATACCAAAACCATTTTTTAAAATTTGACAGATCAGAGACGCAACTGGGCTGTACATTCTACCATCCCACCTCTTCTCTCGCTCTTTCTCTCTCTTTCTCCTTTAGGGCGCTGTACAACTCCCTGAACAAACAGGACTTTGAATAACAGAGTGAGGGACCAAGAGAGAGCTAGAAAGGGAAGAGAGAGAGAGAGTTAAGGGGGGTTAACCTACATAGCATAGTGTTTTTTCCCCTCCCTGCAGACTTTGCTTCAGTTTGATAAATAGCAGGCCTACACAAAGAACCAGATGCTCAGGCTCAAATACCAGTAAATGCATCAGCCTCCACTGCTGTCACACATACTGCCTACAGCAGGGAACACAACACTATCTGGATACTGCCTGGACACCAGACATGAAAAACCCAACCCTGCTATCCACCCCCCACCCCAAAACCAGCAGCAGCCAGAGTAGGCCTCAATCCCCAGACTCGCCTGAGAAACTAGTTCCTCTACCCCAGCTGGACCAGGTCACACCTCCCCCTGGTCAAACTAGAGACAAAATAAATGCATTTAAGCTCAAGTTTGCGGCTATTCTGGGTCGTTCTTTTGCTCTAACTTTGCTTCTAAATATCTTTATCAAGACACATACCAAATTGTGATGTCAAGAACTACCCACACACTGACACTCCTACAACTAAGTAATTGTACAGTTGGCTCAATATGGAAACAAGTGTACAAAACAAGAAAATGTGTTTTCCAAACATTTCACCAATCAGCAAACACGAAAACACTTTTATATTCGCCGGAATTTTATATTCCGGCGACCAGGAATTGTATTTTCAGTGAGGGGTCTGTTTTGTTTAGTGGGTGGTGTAGGAGAATGTTGTTTGCTCTGAGGTAGTGTTGTGCAGTTTGTGTTTAGGAAAAGGAGCCTGTTTGTGGACTGAGCAGAAGGGTGTTTGGGGACAAACAGAAAGTTGAGAGCTTTTCAGAGAAAATGTTAGTTTTTTTTAGGAGAGGGTTGGTGAGACCACATCTTTAGCCCTCTTTCCCATTCTCTCTATCAGTCTCTCAGACTGTGGTTGTCTCCATTACTAATTTTTCTCCATCATTCTCTTTGCACATCTCTTTTCTCCCTCTCCCCCTTCTGCCCTTTCGCTCTCTTCTCTCTAGCCAGAGATAGAGAGGGCCTCCGTCTGCTCTGAGCAGGCCAGAGGGGTGACTGACTGACATGGAAGGAGCTGATTCTAACTATGAATAACAGCACGTGGACACATGAAGAGAACTTCAGATAAATACAGTAGAAGTTGTTTTTCATGAGGCTACACAAAGTATGCAGGCTTATCTCTACGGGTACATGGGTTCCATGGGTACATTGGCAGAGGAACATCTGTGCACATACATTCACTAAGTGTGTCAAGTATCCAGAGCTTGCCTGGCAGGTCTACAGGACTGAATTCTAACTAAGGGTGAGAGACAGGTCCTGTCAGACACCCCTGGTTGCCACGGTGCCAACAGCAGTACACAAAAACATGGTCCCCACAGCGATGACAGATGTCTACGGCCACAGCCAGAGAATGTTCCAGAAGACCTCGATTAGAGACTGCCCATCAGTCCCACAATCCACTGATGACCCCAACCACACGCCCCTCTGTCCCCAAATCACCCCCCTCGCTCCATCCCTCATCCCCTTCTCCGCTCTCGCTCTCTGTGCCGCAGTCTCTCGCCCTCTCTAGGTGCAGTCATTTTAGCTCAACCGTGGCAGCGAGTGAGCAGAGTTTACACATTAAAAGACCTTTCCATTGATCCTAAAGTAAAATCCCTACTGGCGCACCAAGCAAGCTAAAACAAATGTTTATCTGGGCCCAGGTTCATATATCCTTCTGTGTTGACTTATGACCTCATGCTAGGGTATCACTGATGTCACACACACCACTGTTCACTGGAGGTGACTTAATCTGGTCTGGAGGCACTGTGCGTCAGTGGTAACAGACCAGAGGCCTTGACCCACCTAGCTGGGCCATGGCGGCAGGTGTTTGATGTCACAGGGACAGAGAACCCTGCTTTTACCCAGCTGACTTGTACGTATCTACCTCAATTATCACAAGTATCCCTGCACATTGATACGGTACTGCTTCTGAACCTGTATAAAACACACACGTTTTTATTTCATCTTGTTTTATTTTGACCTTTGATATTGAATACTGCCATTGTTGGGAAAGAGCTTGCAAGTAAGCATTTCACTGTACTGCTTACACCTGCTATATCCTGTTGACGTAACAAACTTTGATTGCCTGGTTTGACAACTTTTTCATGAGCTGTGACATCGCTCCTTTCTTATATTTTTCATTCATCTTGCGCTTTCTCAGAAGTGTCATTCTCTGTGAGTCACAACTTATTTTGAAGACATTAGCTGCAAACATGCACAACGGCACACAAACCCACAGTAAAGTGGCACCCACAAACCCACAGTAAAGTGCACCCACACACCCACAGTAAAGTGGCCACCCACAAACCCACAGTAAAGTGGCACACAAACCCACAGTAAAGTGGCACACACACCCACAGTAAAGTGGCACCCACAAACCCACAGTAAAGTGGCACCCACAAACCCACAGTAAAGTGGCACCCACAAACCCACAGTAAAGTGGCACACACACCCACAGTAAAGTGGCACCCACAAACCCACAGTACAGTGCAACTGTTGGTAAAGTTGAGGTAAGCGTGACTGAGATAAAGAGTTCAGGAAGGAAGAGGAACACACCCCTACTGCTTTCCGAATAGGAAGCAGTAAGGAAACGAGGCCTCACAAAAACGCTCACAGGACGCTAACAGAACACCAGCGAGCGGACATCATGACATCAGCACTCCATCACCAGGGTTTACATGGCTAGTGAATGGAACATTGGCGGTTCTACGAAGAACCCCTGCTGGAATGCCAGCGTGTGACCTTATAGCAATGCCATTTCTCTCCCCATTCACTATTTCCATTAGTTTGTCTGGCTGTGATGAGGCTAAGCTAGGCTAATGCTAAAGAGCATGCCGTGTCATAGTTTCCAAGGCTTATGGGGTTAGCATTCATGTTAACGCTAGGTCTTATGCTACTTATGGAGGCTTTCTTTTAAGTTTACTTCAGCTGAAAGGGTCCCCCTCCCCCTTCGTTAGGGGCAGACCTACGGTTCTGAGAAGGGAAGGACAGAGAAGGATGCCTTTTAATAAAGGACCCAGTCAGAATTGGGGACCTGTCACCATGACGAAGGCTCCCAACGTTCCTCTGTGCTGTCCTGCTGGGTCAGCAGAACAGTGTTCCATGAAGAGAGGGTGTGTTTGTTTGTTTGTGAGCGAAACACACCCAGATTTAAAAATGCCCTCCCAAATCAAGTTCCATTTGAACCCCCCCCCCGTGTTTTGCCACAGACCTTCATTCCCTGCAGTGCTGCTGTTCATCACACACAGACAGAGAGAGCATTTCACATCATTCAAGTGTCCCGTGTCGTCATCACCAGTCTTCTACTGGTGATACCATGATCCGGACAGGGCTTCTCAGAATTCCGTTCCCCGAACTCCTCTTCAGAACGCTTGGCCCTACCTTTAACAGAAAAAAGTCTATAGTGGCATGGAGGTTGTGTGTGCGAACAACACTATCAGAAGAGAGGCTGGGACAAAGAGTCCTGCTTCTGAATAAGTTACACAGCATTCTGATAACGCAGTACATACACCTCCATAAGGGGACACACACACACACACACAGCTGGAGGTGAAGGACTAGAGCACAACCAAAACACAATGAAGGGAGGCTCAGTTCTGCAGCCTAGAGAGTGATATGGGTGTGTGTGTGTGTGCACGCACCATCCCCTTCCTGCTGTGTAGGGGCCTTGTATGAAGCAGCTGCGCAGGCTACCTGCCAACACAACCACGCCTGCTAACTCTGGCCTCCCTCGGTTTCCCCTTCTCCTTCTGTCTTCATTTCTCTATGTAGAATCTCCCTTATTCACTAACTCTCTGGCCTCCCTCGGTTTCTCCTTCATTTCTCTATGTAGAATCTCCCTTATTCACTAACTCTCTCTGGCCTCCCTCGTTTTCCCCTTCTAACTTTATTTCTCTATGCTTTATCTTTATGTAGAATCTCCCTTATTCACTTTCTCTCTTTCTCCAAAGCAATCACCTTATTTATCTTCTTTGAAAACATGGTGGTAAACCTGCCACTTGGTAAACCTGCCAAAATGGTCAACTTGCCACTTGTTTTTGTAAGTAGGCTAGCTGAGGGATGGGGCTGGCCGATTCCCCCACTTGGAACACTGACAGTGGTACTGATGACAATATGAAGATCAACCAAAACAATCTACAGTGGAAAACACAGACCAAGTTGTTAACACTAGAGAGCAATAACAAGAGTGAACACAAACACACAGTCCCCAGTTCCTCACTGACTTCCACTACAGATGTAGTCTTCAGTGCTTCATTAGAGGTTATGTGAGTGTGACCTTTGGGCCCCAGGCCTGACTCAGTCAGCCAGGCCTTAGTTTATGCAACATCTTGTTTACATAGCTTACTACTACTGCCTATCAGTGTCCATTCAATGAGTGTGAGGGCGGGGGGTGTATTCGTACAGTACCATAAACCCATTCTGGGATTTTACTTGGAGGGGGAAAGTGTGTTTATAGGACCTAGGCTACTGTGTAAATAATGTAATGTGAGTCCGAATGAATGGAGACCCCAGTGTTGGGACAAGGCAAGCGAGGGTAGACCACGTAGAGGAAGGAGGCGAGAGGACAGGGCTGTGGGGTGCCTCAATTGCCTCTCATAACCTCAGTGGGTGGCTGGAGGGGTTACATGGTTTCACATGAGCTGGGGAGCGTCCGTGTGCGTATCCTCTGTCAGAGACAAGAGGAAGACCTCATTGGCCCACGCCCATCTCCCCTGCCCCCAGTTTCCTGCCCTTGCTTTGGCCCAGTAGGGATCCCATCCTCCCTCTCTCAGGCTTAGTGGTCACGCCACCGAACCTGCCGCTCTTCTCCAGGGCCCCAGACTGCGAACATTTATCGCATTCTGCGACCCTTTGACTTGATTGTGCGAGTTACAATTTTAACTGGTCACATCGGTGCATCCTATGGTACCCTCATAGGAGGATAAACCATGATTTGGTCGAACAGTAAAGTACATTCTCCTCATGATTCCTGTAATGGTGTCTGCCTGCCCCTGTACCCCTTTCCCCGGGGCCAGCTGCTGTGTCAAGCTAGCCACTCCCTCTCTCCTTTCCTGGGGTAAGAAATGCTCAGGGAGAAGAAAAAAAATCATATTGCTGGCAAAACACAGCTATCGTGTTGTCACAGTTGAAGAGATGAGGTTCTCAGCTTTCAGTAGGTATAATTTGTATGATATGGGTTTGGGATATGGAGCATGCCAAATTATTATGTGCTTTGAAATTGCGATTGCAAAGGCCTCATCGGGCAGCTGTTTTGGATGTTACATTTACTGTTAGATTAGTACATGACTACTAGCAGTGGGTATTATATTTACTGTTATATTAGTACATGACTACTAGCAGTGGGTATTATATTTACGTTATAGTAGTACATGACTACTAGCAGTGGTATTATATTTACTGTTATAGTAGTACATGACTACTAGCAGGGGTATTATATGTACTGTGAGGATTAAGTACATGACTACTAGCAGTGGGTATTATATTTACTGTTAGATTAGTACATGACTACTAGCAGTGGGTGTTATATTTAGAGTAAGCGATCTAGATAATGTGTTTTGAGTTTCCACTTACTCCGGTGGTGAATTAGCCCGATTTGGGGCTAATTCACCATCTATGATATTAGTACACAAACATGTATTTCTATTGACCCAAAGAAATGCATGACAATCACTATTAGGTTGCACATGAACATATTCTGAATCCCAACACGAAAAGAGAAACTTATTTCTCAGTAGTCTATTACACTATTTAATAAAGCACTGTGAATAACTTTATACGATGACACACATGTTTTCTATTGCATGACGCCGCAGAAAAATTGGATGAGACCAAATCATTGGCTGGTGCCACCAACTGAAAAACTAGGGAAAATGTTTAGTCTGGAGCCCTGTCTCACCCACTCCTTCTCACTTCCTCTATTTCCACAGCTCTGCCACCTCAGCATTTGGGGCTGTTTAGACGGGAAAGCCCACCACCAGCTGCCTACAATAACAGCCAGACTTTTGCCACAGCTACAGAGAAAGAGAGGCAGTGTGAGTGTGAGTATTCTATATATATATATATATATATACATACATATACACACAGTTGAAGTCGGAAGTTTACATACACTTAGGTTGGAGTCATTAAAACTAATTTTTCAACCACTCCACAAATTTCTTGTTAACAAACTATAGTTTTGGCAAGTCATTTAGGACATCTACTTTGTGCATGACACAAGTAATTTTTCCAACAATTGTTTACAGACAGATTATTTCACTGTATCATAATTCCAGTGGGGCAGAAGTTTACATACACTAAGTTGACTGTGCCTTTAAACAGCTTGGAAAATTCCAGAAAATTAGAAGCTTCTGATAGGCTTATTGACATCATTTGAGTCAATTGGAGGTGTACCTGTGGATGTATTTCAAGGCCTACCTTCAAACTCAGTGCCTCTTGGCTTGACATCATGGGAAAATCAAAAGAAATCAGCCAAGACCTCAGAAAAACGATTGTAGACCTCCACAAGTCTGGTTCATCCTTGGGAGCAATTTCCTGAAGGTACCACGTTCATCTGTACAAACAATAGTACGCAAGTATAAACACCATGGGACCATGCAGCCGTCATTTCGCTCAGGAAGGAGACGCGTTCTGTCTCCTAGAGATCAACGTACTTTGGTGTGAAAAGTGCAAATCAATCCCAGAACAGCAGCAAAGGACGTTGTGAAGATGCTGGATCCACAGTAAAATTTTATCCACAGTAAAATGAGTCCTATATCGACATAACCTGAAAGGCCACTCAGCAAGGAAGAAGCCACTGCTCCAATACTGCAATAAAAAAGCCAGACTACGTTTTGCAACTGCACATGGGGACAAAGATCGTACTTTCTGTAGAAATGTCCTCTGGTCTGATGAAAGAAAAATATTACTGTTTGGCCATAACGACCATCGTTATGTTTGGAGGAAAAAGGGGGAGGCTTGCAAGCCGAAGAACACCATCCCAACCGTGAAGCACAGGGGTTACAGCATCGTGTTGTGAGGGTGCTTTGCTGCAGGAGGGACTGGTGCACTTCACAAAATTGAAGGCATCATGAGGGAGGAAAATTGTGTGGATATATTGAAGCAACATCTCAAGACATCAGTCAGGAAGTTAAAGCTTGGTCGCAAATGGATCTTCCAAATGGACAATGACCCCAAGCATACTTCCAAAGTAGTGGCAAAATGGCTTAAGGACAACAAAGTCAAGGTATTGGAGTGGCCATCACAAAGCCCTGACATCAATCCCATAGAAAATTTGTGGGCAGAAATGAAAAAGCGTTTGCGAGCAAGGAGTCCTACAAACCTGACTCAGTTACTCCAGCTCTGTCAGGAGGAATGGGCCAGAATTCACCCAACTTATTGAGGGAAGCTTGTGGAAGGCTACCCAAAACATTTGACCCAAGTTAAACAATTTAAAGCCAATGCTACCAAATACTATTATTCTGACAGTTCACATTCTTACAATAAAAAGTGGTGACCCTAACTGACCTAAGGGATTTTTTTTTTTACAAGGATTAAATGTCAGGAATTGTGAAAAACTGAGTTTAAATGTATTTCGCTAAGGTGTATGTAAACTTCCTACTTCAACTGTATGTGTGTGTGAATGTGCTTGCAGACATGAGAGAAAGGGAGGATTTTGAGTTATGCATGCGGTAGTTTGTCACTACATATGCAGTTGCTGTGGAAGACTGGATGTCCTTGAGCTTGTACATACACATCCAGAACACACATTATGTGCACGTATGTGCGTGTGTGTATACAGTATGTCACACAGACAAGTACACAGCAGGCTGCTGAGAGAAGGGACTTCCCCTCCAGGCTCCAGGCAGAGACCACCTCTAACCCACTCTACCTACTTTGTCATCCTGTCAGGGTAACACACACCACTTCCTCTGGAACCAAACAGCACACACTTTCTCTACTTCTCTCACATTACAGCTTTTTATTTCTCTCGATCAATACTTTCATGTCTTCATCTCTTTACCACACCCTCCCGTTTTCTCTCATTCTCTCTCTCCGTCTTTCCATCACCACCTCTCCATCATCTACTACACTGGAACACTTTGACCATATCTACATGTTGACCTTTAAACAGGTCAACATTCACAAGGCTGCGGGGCCAGACGGATTACCAGGACGTGTGCGCCGGGCATGTGCTGACTAACTGGCAGGTGTCTTCACTGGCATTTTCAACATGTCCCTGATTGAGTCTGTAATACCAACATGTTTCAAGCAGACCAACATAGTCCCTGTGCCCAAGAACATGATGGCAATCTGCCTAAATGACTACAGACCCGTAGCACTCACGTCCGTAGCCATGAAGTGCTTTGAAAGGCTGGTAATCTTCACATCAACACCATTATCCCAGAAACCCTAGACCCACTCCAATTTGAATACCGCCCAAACAGATCCACAGATGATGCAATCTCTATTGCACTCCGCACTGTCCTTTCCCACCTGGACAAAAGGAACACCTACATGAGAATGCTGTTCATTGACTACAGCTCAGCGTTCAACACCATAGTGCCCTCAAAGCTCATCACTAAGCTAAGGATCCTGGGACTAAACACCTCCCTCTGCAACTGGATCCTGGACTTCCTGACGGGCCGCCTCCAGGTGGCGAGGGTAGGTAGCAACACATCTGCCACGTTGATCCGCAACACTGGAGCCCCTCAGATGTGCGTGCTCAGTCCCCTCCTGTACTCCCTGTTCACCCACGACTGCATGGCCAGGCACGACTCCAACACCGTCATTAAGTTTGCAGACGACAACTGTGGTAGGCCCGATCACCGACAACGACGAGACAGCCTATAGGGAGGTCAAAAACCTGGCTGTGAGGTGCCAGAATAACAACCTATCTCTCAACGTAACCAAGACTAAGGAGATGATTGTGGACTACAGGAAAAGGAGGACCGAGCAGGTTGAAAGCTTCAAGTTCCTTGGTGTCCACATCACCAACAAATTAGAATGGTCCAAACACACCAAGACAGCCGTGAAAAGTGCACAACAAAGTATATTCCCCCTCAGGAAACTAAAAAGATTTGGCATGGGTCCTCAGATCCTCAAAAGGTTCTGCAAGCGGTACCGGAGTGCCAAGTCTAGGACAAAAAAGGCCTCAACAGTTTTGACCCCCAAGCCTAAGACTCCTGAACAGGTAATCAAATGGCTACCCGGACTATTTGCATTGTGTCTCCCCCCCAACTCCTCTTTTACACTGCTGCTACTCTCAGTTGATCATATATATGCATAGTCACTTTAACTATACATTCATGTACATACTACCTCAATTGGCCCGACCAATCAGTGCSCCCGCACATTGGCTAACCGGGCTATCTGCATTGTGTTCCGCCACACACCAACCCCTCTTTTACACTGCTGCTACTCTCAGTTGATCATATATATGCATAGTCACTTTAACTATACATTCATGTACATACTACCTCAATTGGCCCGACCAATCAGTGCCCCCGCACATTGGCTAACCGGGCTATCTGCATTGTGTTCCGCCACACACCAACCCCTCTTTTACGCTGCTGCTACTCTCTGTTTATCATATATGCATAGTCACTTTAACTATATCTACATACTACCTCAATCAGCCCGACTAACCGGTGCCTGTATATGGCCTCGCTACTGTATATAGCCTCGCTACTGTAATTTTTTTTCTTTACTTACCTATTGTTCACCTATTACCTTTTTTGCAGGTTAGAGCCTTTAAGTAAGCATTTCACTGTAAGGTCTACACCGGTTGTATTCTGCGCATGTGACAAATAAACTTTGATTTGGAACACACTACAAGTTTTTTTATTTATGTATTTAACTAGGCAGGTCAGTTAAGAACAAATTCTTCTTTACAATGACGACCTACCAAAAGGCAAAAGGCCACCTGCAGGGATTAAAAATAAAATATAAATAGGACAAAACCCACATCACGACAAGAGACACCACAACACAACATAAAGAGAGACCTAAGACAACAACGTAGCATGGCAGCAACACATGAAACACATGAGAGCATGGAACCTAAAACTATCATAGAACACTACCCAATGCTGTAGTGCAGCAGTACCATGGCTGTTAGGTAGGTAACCCTCTTATGTGAATAATGCTGTGCTGTCCTAGTCCTACTCTGCCCCCCCACAGTCCAACAATGTACACTCCCCCTCCCCACCGATCACCCCACCCCAGTTCTACCCTGCCCCCACCCACCCCACTTCAGTCCTGCCATGTCTCCCTCACCCCCCGTCCTGTCCCGTGCAGAGGGAAGGCCTCTGTTATTACTAACTGCTTTGTGTAGCCGAGCCACCGCGCTACATCCCACAATGACAGAGGAACTAGTTTAAACCAGCAGAGACTGGGGGGGCTCATTTCTAATGAACACACAAACTACAGCAGCCCCCACCAACACATGATTGGTGAAATCCCTGAGCAGTTTCGTTCTCCTCTGGCAACTGAGTTAGGAAGGAGACGTGTATCTTTGTCTTGACTGGGTGTATTGAAGTGTTATTCATAACTTCACCATACTCAAACGGATATTCAATGTCTATCTTTATTTTTACCTCCCTGATCTTTGTGGTTGAATCTGTTTGAAATGCATTGCTCAACTGAGGGACCTTACAGCTAATTGTATGTGTGAGGTACAGAAATGAGGTAGGCATTCAAAAATAACGTGAACCACTATTACTGCACACAGAGTGTGAACGTATTTAGGCTTGCCATAACAAAGGGGTTGAATACTTATTGACTCAAGACATTTCAGCTTTTCATATAATTAAGTAGTAAACATTAATTCACTTTTGACATTATGGGGTATTGCGTGTAGGCTAGTGGCAAAACAGCTATATTTAATCGATTAACAATTCAGTCTGTAACAAGGGGAAAAAATGTTAGTCATGGGGTGGGAAATCTTTCTGAAGGCACTGTAGGTCAGGAGCCATAGGAAATAGTTGGGGTGTTGGTTTGGGCTAGGCCAGGCCTGGGAGGAAGGTTCAATCTAAAACAATATGGTGGTCTGCTTGAAACATGTAGGTATTACAGACTGGGTCAGGGAGAGGTTGAAAATGTCAGTGAAGACATTTTCCAGCTGGTCAGCGCATGCTCCGAGTAGGCATCCTGGTAATCGTCTGGCCCTGTGGCCTTGTGAATGTTAACCTGTTAAAAAGATCTTCCTCACATCGGCTATGGAGAACGTGCTCACACAGTCGTCCAGAACAGCTGGTGCTCTCATGCATGGTTAAATTTTGCTTGCCTCGAAGAGAGCAAGAAGGCATTTAGCTCGTCTGGTAGGCTCGCGTCACTGGGCATCTTGCGGTTGGGTTTCCTTTTGTAAACCTTGATAGCGTCAGAGCAAGCGTAAAAGGATTCGATCCTATTCCTGTATTGATGCTTTGCCTGTGATGGTTTGTCGGAGGTCATAGCGGGATATCTTACAGGTGTCCGGATTAATGTCCTGCCCCTTGAAAGCGGCAGCTCCAGCCTTTAGCTCAGTGCGGATGTTGCCTGTAATCCATGGCTTTTGTTTGGGATATGTACGTAGAGAACTGATACTGTATACTCGCTGTTGGGGTGGGATTGGCATGAGCTGTGTGTTGTCCGTGGGTGGATTTTGACCATTTCTTTAAAATCCTCATGTCTTACCCAATGTTAGAATTTTTTGGAATCCAAATCGGATGTTCAAAACTGTGATATCTTATGCTTCATGGAGTCGTGACTGAACGACGACATTATCAACATACAGCTGGCTGCTTATAAACTGTACCGGCAGGACAGAACAGCGGTATCTGGTAAGACAAGTGGCAGCGGTCTATGTATTTTTGTAAATAACAGCTGGTGCACGATATCTAAGGAAGTCTCGAGGTTTTGCTCGCCCGAGATAGAGTATCTCATGATAAGCTGTAAACCACATTATCTACCTAGAGAGTTTTCATCTGTATTTTCATAGCTGTCTACATACCACCACAAAGGCTGGCACTAAGACTGCACTCAATGAGCTATATTCCACCATAAGCACAGGAAAACGCTCACCCACAGGCGGCGATCCTAGTGGCCGGGGACATTAAATAAGTTTGACCTAATTTCTAATGTGCAACCAGAGAGAGAGGGGGGGGGGGGGGGACACAACCTCTGGACCACCTTTACTCCACACAAATCTCTCCCTTGCCGTTCATTTGGCAAATCTGACCATAATTCTATCCTCCTGATTCCTGCTTACAAGCAACATTTTAAGCAGGAAGTACCAGTGACTAGATCAATAAAAAAAGTGATCAGATGAAGCAGATGCTAAGCTACAGGACTGTTTTGCTAGCACAGACTAGAATATGTTCCGGGATTCCTCCGATGGCATTGAGGAGTAACCACATCAGTCTTTGGCTTCATCAATAAGTGCATCGATGATGTCGTCCCCACAGTGACTGTACATACATACCCCAACCAGAAGCCATGGATTACAGGCAACATCTGCACTGAGCTAAAGGTTAGATCTGCCGCTTTTTCAAGGAGTGGGACTCTAACCCGGAAGTTTATAAGAAATCCCGCTACGCCCTCCGACGAACCATCAAACAGGCAAAGCATCATTACAGGACTAAGATCGAATCGGACTACAACGGCTCGGACGCTCGTCGGATGTGGCAGGGCTTGCAAACCATTAAAGACTACAAAGGGAAGCACAGCCGACAGCTTCCCAGTGAAACGAGCATACCAGACGAGCTGAACTACTTCTATGCTCGCTTCTAGGCAAGTAACACTGAAACATGCATGAGAGCACCAGCTGTTCCGGAAGACCGTGATCACGCTCTCCGCAGCCGATGCGAGTAAGACCTTTAAACAGGTCAACATTCACAAGGCCGCAGAACCAGCTGGATTACCAGAACGTGCACTGCGAGCATGCGCTGACCAACTGGAAAGTGTCTTCACTGACATTTTCAACCTCTCCCTGTCCTAGTCTGTAATACCAACATGTTAAACATCTAATCAAAATGGCTACCCAGACTAATTGCAGTCAATCCACTTTCTTGTGCTTTTTGAGATGGAACGACCCAGTGAGTTTTAGGTATGTTCTGCTCTGTGGCTGTGTGTGTGCTGTAGTAGCTTCGCCTGACAGGATCCCTCTCTGAGGAATGTACCAACATATCTTCATATAAGGTGTGGACACTGTACCCAAATCCGCTCCGCACAGAAGAGGTACACAGAAAGAAAAAGTGGTAGCCTACTGTACATATGTATGAGGATTTATGCAGGCAATGTGGACAGACATATACAGTACCAGTCAAAAGCTCAGACACACCTACTCCTTCAAAAGGTTTTATTTTGACTATTTCCTACATTGTAGAATTACAGTTTGGACATCAAAACTATGAAATAACACATATGGAATCATGTAGTAACCAAAAAAGCATTAAAACAAATCAAACTATATTTTATATTGGAGATTCTTCAATGTAGCCACCCTTAGCGCTTGATGGTTTTTGCGACTGCACTTGAAGAAACTTTCAACGTTTTTCAATTTTTCCGAATTGACTGACCTTCATGTCTTAAAGTAATTATGTACTTTCTCTTTGCTTATTTGAGCTGTTCTTGCCATACAATGGACTTGGTCTTTTACCAAATAGTCCTATCTTCTGTATACCACCCCTACCTTGTCACAACACAACTGATTGGATCAAACACATTAAGAAGGAAAGAAATTCCACAAATGAACTTTTAAGAAGGCACACCTGTTAATTGAAATGCATTCCAGGTGACTACCTCATGAAGCTGGTTGAGAGAATACCAAGAGTGCAAAGCTCTCATCAAGGCAAAGGGTGGCTACTTTGAAGAATCTCAAATGTATTTGGATTTGTTTAACACTTTTTTGGTTAGTACATGATTCCATAGTTTTGATGTCTTCACTATTATTCTACAATGTAGAACATTGTAATAAACATAAAAATCAAGAAAAACCCTGGAATGAGTAGGTGTCCAAACTTTTGACTGGTACTGTACATGTAACAGAACAGGGAACACAGTAGGAAACTGTGTCTATATGTGAAAAGTTTCTGTAAAGGTTCAAGTTGAACTTGTAGACATCCAGAATGAGAGAACAGAATGCCTAGTGAAACAGGCCTGCAGTGACTAACAGTGAGGGGAACAGGACATGTTGGCCTACTATACAGCCTTACTGCTAGAGGTTTGAGACAAACATGCCCAAGCATGTCACACACACAACATAAACAATTGACAGCAATCTGGTGGGGATGGAATCAACAGCTCTACACGCCAGCATGCACAGACAAGAGTGAACATCAGCTATTCTCACAAACACAGGACGGGGGCTGACAACATTAGGGGGGTAGTGACATAAGGACGGGGGACGGGTTGTGTTGCATAACAGTAAGGTGGCTGGTTAAGTGACATAAAGGACGGGGGGGGGGGGGGGGGGGTGTGTGTTACATACAGTAAGGTGGCTGGTTAAGTGACATAAGGACGGGGGGACGTGTTGCATACAGTAAGGTGGCTGGCTAAGTGACATAAGGACAAGGGGGGGTTATGTTGCATACAGTAAGGTGGCTGGCTAAGTGACATAAGGACAAGGGGGGTTATGTTGCATACAGTAAGGTGGCTGGTTAAGTGACATAACAATACTGAGTCACTAAGTAGTCCCTTAAACCAGGGGTTCCCAAACTGTGGGGCGCGCGAGGGGTTGGCAGGGGGAGCGTGAGTCTATTTAGAGGATTATTTATAACTTGTTAGAAATGTCCAGATCAACTAGCCAATGTCACCTAACGATTTGTTATTCGTTTTTGCCCATAGATATTGTTGTAATTTTTTTGTCACTCAAATTCACATGAACACATGACATGGCAAAATGTATAGAATGCAAGAAAAGTTTTTTAACTGATAAATGTTCTTTGCACCCCATGACAAAATGTGTAGAATTGAAGGAAATAAGCTTCAACCCTGCAAAATTCTCTCCACCAACAAGAGGGGTGTGAACAGTTTGTGTCATGAACAGTGCTTGTGCCCACAGAAATAGACAGGGCACGGGTTGTTCCCCAATGCTGGGAGGGAGGCCCACAAGTGAAAAAATGTGTAATGCCTGCTCTACCACAAACCATCTTGGGGAAAACAACTTCCATTCGCCATCTGCGCCCATTTAACATAGATTTTTAGGCTTCATGTTGTTTTGATTATTGCTTGAACAGTCGTTAGATTATATTTAATTGTGATGGTTGCAAAAACACCTATTTTGGACAGAGCAGTTATTAGCAAGAATGCTAACGCTCATTGACATAGGCTGGTAACACAGCTAGCCAAAGAGCATTTTAAAAGTTTAAGTGATTTTTAAATATAATGCAGGACATTCATATCCGCTTTACAATCCAATTATAAACGCAAAAAGTGTGTGAAATGCACACATAAGCAAATAATGATCGGGGGGGGGGGGGGGGGGGGGGGGGGGGGGGGGGGCGGCGGGGTGGGGGGGGGGGGGGGGGGGAATTATCCATACAGTACAGGATATTCTTTTTGACGATATCATATCGACAATCCTATTTTGGTGCTAGTTGGCTGTACCTGCACACCTTCATAGCATGTTCACCTTTTTAATTAGGAAGCCAATTTGTTTTTAGCACTTTTATTTTTCGATGACTGATCAAAACTAGTTCTCATGGCTCTCTCGTTCCTCTGCAGCAGACATATGGTGAGAAATATGTTTGGAACATCGAACATGTGCAATACACATATAGAATTTTGAGAATCGCAAAACATATCGTATCGTCAGGTCACTGGAAATTCCCAGCCCTATAAGCAACATGGAAAATGGAGGTGTGTTTTACCCCCACAGTGGGGACATTGTGAATAGCAGCTCAGACTATGGGAGTTATGGTCTCCTGGCTCCACCTTTAGCCTTGGTCACATTGGCAAGAAGTGCTCTGTGATAAATATGCTCACAGAAACATGCGGACACACACCCTTGACACACCCCTGCATGCGATCCAAAGGGTTTTTAATAGCTATCAATAACACATACCACTCTCTCTCTCACACACACACTTGGGAAGTGGTAAACAAGGATGGGATGACACGGTGCTCTCCACTTTCATAACACTAGTGGCACACATCCCCGCCCTTGACCTGGTTTATGTGAACAACACACACACGACAGAGAACACAAAGGTATGCAATAATATGCACATATGAGGAAGCACATACACAATGATACATAGTGGCAAACCTATTCTGGCGTATGGAGACCAGAACCGCTCAGCTGCCTATGACCCAGGACTAACCAATCCAGTCCCTCCCAGAGCGGTCTGTTCTTAAAAGAAAGACGGACGGATGAATTTCCTAGATATTAGAACAAGGCCAAAATTTCCCTAATATATATACATACACACACAGACACACATCTCACTCAGATTTCAAAATAAGACCTGAACAGGCCTTGACCCCACCATCACCCCTAAGTCTATGAACACCAGCAATAGACAACCAGAAAGCAGGTCCTCAGTCTCTGTTCTGGTCAGGAGCCCCTCCACAGACCTACTGTACCAGACCCACCAAACCGTCTAGGCCACTATGCGCTCTATGATTAACAGCCTATGGGGCTCACTACGGTCAGATGAAACATATTTTTCCAGAGACAGCACACAAATGACAAACATGAAACACGGAACAGTGCTGTACTAGATAAGATGATTACTGTATACAGTGCCTTCAGAAAATATTCACACCTCTACTTTTTCCACATTTTGTTGTGTCTCAAAGTGGGATTAAAATTGATTTAATTGAATTGTTTAGCCAACAATCTACACACAATCATATGTAAAGTAAAAGTGGAAGAAGAAAATGAAGATAAAAAAATAAATAATTAAGTATGGAAAATCAAACACTATCATACAGTATCTTGATAAGATAACTATTCAACCCCCTGAGTCAAGACATAGTATTATTAGAATCACCTTTGCAGTGATTACAGCTGTTAGACTTATTGGGTAAGAGCTTTGCACACCTGGATTGTACAATATTTTCCCATTATTATTTTCCATAATTCTTCGAGCTCTGTTAAGTTGGTTGTTGATCATTGCTAGACAGACATTTTTAAGTGTTGCCATGGATTCTCAAGCTGATTCAAGTCAAAACTGTAACTAGGCCACTCAGGAACATTCAATGTTGTCTTGGTAAGCAACTCTGGTGTATACTTGGGCTTGAGTTTCAGGTTATTTTCCTGCTGAAAGGTGAATTTGTTTCCCAGTGCCTGTTGGAAAGCGGAGTGAACCAGGTTTTCCTCTAGGATTTTGTCTGTGCTTAGCTCTATTCAGTTTCTTCTATCCTAAAAACCTCCCTAGTCTTTGCCAATGACAAGCATTCCCATAACAAGATGCAGCCACCACCATGCTTGAAAATACTAAGAGTGGTACTCAGTGATGTGTTGTGTTTGCCCCAAACATAACGTTGTGTTTTCAGGACAAAAAAATATTTGTTTTCCAATTTGTTTTGCAGTATTAATTTAGTGCCTTATTGGGAAAGGGAATCGCAAACAGGATACATGTTTAGGAATACTTTTCTTCTATACAGGCTTCTTTATTTCACTCTATCAATTAGGTTAGTATTGTGGAGTAACTACAATGTTGATCCATCCTTAGTTCTCCTATCACAGCCATTTAAAAATCACCATTGGTGATTTTCTTCCTCTCCGGCAACTGAGTTAGGAAGGAGACCTGTATCTTTGTAGTGACTGGTTGTATTGATACACCCTCCGAAGTGTAATTAATAACTTCACCATACTCAAAGGGATATTCAATGTCTGCATTTTTATTTATTTTATTAACCTCCCTGGTCTTTGGTGGTTGAATCTGTTTGAAATTCACTGCTCAACTGAGGGACCTTAAAGATAACTGTGTGCGAGGTACAGAGATGAGGTAGTCATTCAAATATCAAATGAACGACTATTATTGCACACTGAGTGAGTCCATGGAACCTGTGACTTGTGAAGCAACATTTGTACTCCTGAACTCATGTATGCTTGCCATAACAAAAGGGTCAAGACTTTTTTTGTAATTAATTTGGAAACATCTATAAAAACAAAATTCCACTGACATTATGGGGTATGGTGTGTAGATCAGTGACACAAAATCTAAATGTAATCCATTTTAAATTCACGTTGTAACACAATGTGTGAATACTTTCTGAAGGCACTAAGTTGATGACAGATTGACACTTGAATAGCAGGCGGTGATTCATGTCTGTTGGTTACACAGTTGGGCTATTCAACCACAAAAACAAGTCAATATCGTTAGCATTATTGCAGCTATGAAGATGTTGCTTTTTCTATCTAAACAAAGATCTACTGTGTGTGTACGGAGTTATTTAAGTCCAAGTTGTTGGCCAACCTTTTAAAAAAGGGGAAACAACACGCCCCCAGTTGAGCACAGGGGCCCATAAATACTGCTGACTAAATAAGGTTGGCCTGGTTTCTCTCTCTCACACACAAGTTTCCTAGAAGTTTTTGAAAATGGTTCAATGGATGTTTTCAAGAATCCCATATCCAATCTACACCCCCCCTCCCATATCTCACCCCTCCTAATCCTCCCTTCCCTTGACTGTTAGTTATGTTTCTTGCAGAAGACAAACAGATTCTAGAGGCGTGTCTGCATCTGGCCAATCACAGCCAGATCAGGCTTTGTGTCTGGGCCAATAGGAGCGGCTGAGGGGAGGAGCGAGCTTGTTGTTTTGCTGCTCTCTCACTCTGTTTTCTGCAAGTCTTCAGGATGATGGATGGAGAGAATAAAGGAGAGGTCAGAACCTAGTATTAATAGGAGCTGGATGCATGCCTGCAGAAGGGAGGAGACTCGAGGAAACTCAGACGCACACACACACACACACACACAAATCCTCTCCTAAACACACATTGGCAAACAGACATTGTTCAGAGTTACTGAGTAAGCTGATGTCAGGGTGTGGAGGGCTCATAACAGATGTGTTCAGCACACTGCCATGATGAGGCATCACCAGCTCGACAACCACCTCAGAAAAGGACACTGCACATCCCACAGACAACATCTTAACACACACACACACACCAAAAGAACAAACATCCCTCTCTCAGCAGTTACATCCCTCGCCACTCTCCCTCCGCAGTTGATTTATGTAATAGAAAGTCATTACAGGAAGAGCCCTCAAAATATTTGTGTTTCTTGAAACTAACCCCAAATCTGTTTCAAAAAAGTATTCTCATGAGCATAACAAACCTCAATTTCACAGATGTTATTAAATGACAACATAAATGATCCAATATGACAACTAGTTTGCTACAGGCGAAACCAAAAATACTCAGTTGTTCTGTCATGTGTGTGTTTGCATTTGCCAAGAGAACTGATGAGGAGAAATATTAGTGAGGAAAGAATAGGTGATGACAGCATGTTTCTCAGATGCCCACCTGTACACAGAAACGCGTATGAGGTGCTTTCGGAAAGTATTCAGACCACTTGACTTTTTCCACAATTGTTATGTTACAGCCTTATTCTAAAATTGATTAAATAAAAATTGTTCCTCAATCTACACACAATAACCCATAATGACAAAGAGAAAACAGGTTTTTAGAAATGTTTGCAAAACTTTAAAAAATACCTTATTTACATAAGTATTCAGACCCTTTGCTATGAGACTCAAAATTGAGCTCAGGTGCATCCTGTTTCCATTGATCATCCTTGAGATGTTTCTACAACGTGATTGGAGTCCACCTGTGGTAAATTCAATTGATAGGACACGATTTGGAAAGGCACACACCTGTCTATATAAAAAAAAGTCCCATTGTTGACCATGCATGTCAGAACAAAAACCATGCCATGAGGTTGAAGGAATTGTTGGTAGCGCGCCGAGACAGGATTGTGTCGAAGTACAGATCTGGGGAAGCGTACCAAAACATTTCTGCATCATTGAAGGTCTCTAAAAACACAATGGCCTCTATCATTCTTAAATAGAAGTTCGGAACCACCAAGACTCTTCCTAGAGCTTGTCGCACGGACAAACTGAGAAATCGGGGGAGAAGGGCCTTGGTCACCTCACTGACCAAGGACCCAATGTTCACTCTGACAGAGCTCCAGAGTTCCTCTGTGGAGATGGGAGAACCATCCAGAAGGACAACCATCTCTGCAGCACTCTACCAAATCAGGCCTTTACGTTAGTGGCCAGACGGAAGCCACGCCTCAGTGAAAGGCACATGACAGCCCACTTGGAGTTTGCCAAAAGGCAATAAAAGGTAAAAGGTCTGTATACGTACGTAAATTTTATATTTCAGTTGATAAAAAAACGATTTAATCCATTTTAGAGTAAGGCTGTAACGTAACAAAATGTGGAAAAAGTCAGTGTCTGAATACGCTGTACGCAGTACTTTAGCTGGCTAGCTTTATAAATCTAATAGATCTAACTTACGTCATATGAAACCAGAGGGGTATCCTAAGGGGTTCAGTTCAGTGTGTGTTGACTGCAACAACAACTGAGAAACACAGACAAGGTGTGGCACGCTGCCAACAAATGATAGATTGGAGCAGGAAAAGTTGTTTTTCCTTCTCCTCTCTATAGGTCTCGGCCTGCCCTGGCCAAGCTATCCTCAGAAACTATTTTCCTCCCTCTTCTTTCATCTCTTTTTCTGTGCCTCTCCCGAGATCTTTCTGCCCGACTAAATTTTTAATTTCCCTCCCTCTACTCTGTTTTATCCTCTCAACTTTTGATTCCACTTCCTCTTTTGCCGTCTGTATCTCACTTGCCCCTATCCCTCTGCTTTCCTCTCGTCGGCCTCCCTGCTCCTCCATCTCCTCTCCCTTTGCCATCATTACACGACAAACAGCATTGTTTACAAACATTTTCAGCCTAATGTAAACTTTGTCCTCCGAGATCTGAAATGGAATTTTGAACCCGGCCTAGTTCTGATGCTCTGTTGTGAACACCAGTTACATAAGCCCGCAGTAAGCCTTCACACTCACTATAAAGCTCTTACAAAGCTCCACTAAACAGTTCACCACCTCAGCATTAGAACCAGCACCACCTAATCAATCCATGATGACGTGGGTTGGATGCAATCGCTCTTGTTTTCTTTGAGGATGGATGCCTGTCATATTCCATTCCTGAACTTGTCATCAATTGTAGGATATAGGGCCGATCCATACAAACTGTAGACTACCCATGGGGAAACTCACTACACTAGTCTGTACTTTCAAGCACTTGATGTAACATCAATCATGATCAGTGGTGGTGCCACAAATTCTACACATGTCCACTGCTAAAATCCAGGCCATCTGTGGACAAATAATAGGACAAACTGAAGGGATTTCTCTAGTGTGGCAAGGGGTCATGGTTAGGATAGGACAAAGAGGGTTTGGTTTAAGATGAAACCCTGTTTAACCACCTCCTAAGCCTTTAAAACCTATGTGTATTCACACAATGTTCTCTAGATAACTACCGGTCTCACTCTCTCAGACAAAAATGATAAGAAATGCTATTCTGATGACTGTGCAGTAACAGTAAGTACTGTAGCTAAGAGTAGGTCAGTCGTCGTGCCGACAGTGGTGTGAGGTAATCTGTGCATTACTTGAGTGGTTGGCTGGTGGAGCCGGGGGCGTGTCGTGTTGTGAGGGAACCGGGACTCATAAACACAGAGGAAGGAAAAACATGATGAACAGGACGTTATGTTACCTCAGTAATGGCTGCCCGGTTCATCATCATCATCAGTTAGAATGAGGGATAGAGAGACCCGAGTCTGACTTCCTGCTATGTTTAAAACAGACCCCCTACTGCTAGGACATCAGTTCTAGTGGTACACACACACACAAAACAAACAACTAGCACGAGTGGATGTGAAAGAATAGGCAATTAACAGATCCTCAAATACGTACACACGTGTTTCATACCGCTGAGTCGTGGTTTCCATAATTCCCCCCCCCCCCTCTCGTCTTCACATTTTTAATAACCGCTGACTTTAGAAAAGAGGAACACTCGTATTTCCTCTTTTAAAAAGAAACACGTGTCATAAAGAGACAACACTCACGTGTGGGTTTTGTCTGCTTGGGCACTGTCATAAAGATAGACACACTCTACGTGTGGGTTCTGCTAGCTTGGGCACTGTCATAAGAGACAACTCACGTGTGGTTTTGTCTACTTGGGCATCATGTCATAAAGAGCAAACTCACGTGTGGGTTCTGTCTGCTTGGCGCATGTTATAAAGAGAGCAACACTCACGTGTGGGTTCTGTCTACTTGGGCACATGTCATAAAGAGACAAACTCAGGTGTGGGTTTGTCTCTTGGGCACATGTTCATAAGAGACAACACTCACGTGTGGGTTCTGTCTACTTGGGCACAATGTCATAAAGAGACACACTCACGTGTGGGTCTGTCTGATTGGGCACATGTCATAAAGAGCCACACTCACGTGTGGGTTCTGTCTACTTGGGGCACTGTCATAAAGAGACAACACTCAGTGTGGGTTTGTCTACTTGGGCACATGTCATAAAGAGACAACACTCACGTGTGGGTTCTGTCTACTTGGGCAATGTCATAAAGAGACAAACTCACGTGTGGGTCTTGTCTACTTGGGCACATGTCATAAGAAGGACAACATCACGTGTGGGTTCTTGTCTACTTGGGCACATGTCATAAAAGAGACAACACTCACGTGTGGGTTCTGTCTACTTGGGCACATGTCATAAAGAGACAACACTCACGTGTGGGTTCTGTCTACTTGGGAACTGTCATAAAGAGACAACACTCACGGTGGGTTCTGTTACTTGGGCACATGTCATAAAGAGACAACACTCACGTGTGGTTCTGTCTACTTGGGACATGTCATAAAGAGACAACACTCACGTGTGGGTTTTCTGTCTACTTGGGACATGTCATAAGAGACAACACTCACGTGTGGGTTCTGTCTACTTGGGACATGTCAATAAAGAGACACACTCACGTGTGGGTTCTGTCTACTTGGCACATTCATTAAAGAGACAACACTCACGTGTGGGTTCTGTCTACTTGGGCACATGTATAAAGAGACACACTCACGTGGGGGTTCTGTCTACTGGGCACATGTCATAAAGAACAACACTCACGTGTGGGTTCTGTCTACTTGGGCACATGTCATAAGAGACAACACTCACCGTGTGGGTTCTGTCTACTTGGGCACATGTCATAAAGAGACAACACTCACGTGTGGGTTCTGTCTACTTGGGCACATGTCATAAGAGACAACACTCACGTGTGGGTTCTGTCTACTTGGCACATGTCATAGAGACAAACTCACGTGTGGTTTGTCTACTTGGCACATGTCATAAAGAGACAACACTCACGTGTGGGTTCTGTCTACTTGGGCATATGTCATAAAGAGACAACACTCACTGTGTGGGTCTGTCTACTTGGGCACATGTCAATAAAGAGACAACCAGCGTGTGGTTTGTCTACTTGGGCAATGTCATAAAGAGACAACACTCACGTGTGGGTTCTGTCTACTTGGGCACATGTCATAAAGAGACAACACTCACGTGTGGGTTCTGTCTACTTGGGCACATGTATAAAGAGCAACACTCACGTGTGTGGTTCTGTCTACTTGGGCACATGTCATAAAGAGACAACTCTCACGTGTGGGTTTTCTGTCTACTTGGGCACATGTCATAAAGAGACAACACTCACGTGTGGTTTGTCTTACTTGGGCACATGTATAAAGAGACAACACTCAGTGTGGGTTCTGTCTGCTTGGGCACATGTCATAAAGAGACAACACTCACTGTGGGTTCTGTCTACTTGGGCACATGTCATAAGAGACAACAACTCACGTGTGGGTTCTGTCTACTTGGCACATGTCATAAAGAGAACACTCACTGTGGGTTCTGTCTACTTGGTCACATGTCATAAAGAGACAACACTCACGTGTGGGTTCTGTCTACTTGGGCACATGTCATAAGAGACAACACTCACGTGTGGGTTTCGTCTACTTGGCACGATTCATAAAGAGACAAACTCACTGTGTGTGTTCTGTCTACTTGGGCAACATGTCATAAAGAGACAACACTCACGTGTGGGTTCTGACTACTTGGCAATGTCATAAAGAGCAACACTCACGTGTGGGTTCTGTCTACTTGGGACATGTCATAAAGAGACAACACTCACGTGTGGTTGTATGCTCACTTGGGCACATGTCAATAAAGAGACACACTCACGTGTGGGTTCTGTCTCTTGGCACATGTCATAAAGAGACAACACTCACGTGTGGTTCTGTCTACTTGGGCACATTCATAAGAGAAACACTTCACGGTGTGGCTGTCTACTTGGCACATGTCATAAAGAGCACAACTCACGTGTGCGTTCTGACTACTTGGGCACATTGTCATAAAGAGACAACATATTTCACGTGTGCCACACCCCGTCTAGTGTAGGGTAGGGACGTCCCAAGGATCAAGATAGCACTGACCATTTGGTAGTGTCAGATGTCCCACGCTCCACTCACACAACAACAAACACGAGAAAGAGTGAGGAAAAATACTGAACAACAACATCCATATTAAGGCAAAGTCTTTACAGTGTTCAAGGCTTAGCCTACAGAAAGGTGAGAGCACGTCACTGTGCAGAGTACAATCCTTCAAGGGCTTATAGACACGCCTTAGACAGTAGGCAAACACAAGGATCAATCTAAGAGACCATGAACTTGAAACTTAGCAAAGTCGTATTGTCTGAATGAGTAGTTCTCCCTTCTCACACACACACACACAACGGGCCGTTTTCCGGTCACAGATTAGAGCTAGTATTGGACTAAGAAGATTCTGGGAAACCAGCCTTTGTACAGTACCAGTCAAAAGTTATAGAAACCTACTCATTCAATGGTTATTTATTTTTTACTATTTTTACATTGTAGAATAATAGGTTTAGACAAACTATGAGATAACACATATGGAATCATGTAGTAAACAAAAAGTGTTAAATCTAAAAAGATTTTATATTTGAGAATCTTCAAATTAGCCACCCTTTGCCTTGATGACCGCTTTGCACACTCTTGCATGGGCTCCGATATGATATTTATTAATTTTGAAATGATTCAGTGAGATTCGGTTTGATTAGAGAACGAATCGATGTGATTCAGTGCTAACACAATTCGATGCACTAACATTTGTTGCATAACACATTTATTTTCCATTCTAAATTAAAATCTGCTGTGATGGAGCTCATGAGCTGGGCCTCTGTGTGTGTGTGTGTGTGTGTGTGTGTGTGTGTGTGTGTGTGTGTGTGTGTGTGTGGTGTGTGTGTGTGTGTGTGTGTGTGTGTGTGTGTGTGTGTGTGTGTGTGTGTGTGTGTGTGTTGTGTAATGATGTATACTATGTAGGTCACCTGATCTGAGCCATAAGGGAGATTACGCATCTACCACCCACTACCACTATCAGATTAGAGCCATTAGCAGACTGGCATCTACACCACACTGATCAGATTAGAGTTCTACACTATCAGATCATGGACAATGCAGCTGTTTTTAGTCCCACCTTTGGTTCTGATATCACCATCACCCACTAATTAACTTTTTGCAGATTAAGTGTTCGAGTTAGTAATGCATCAATATTTATGTTTCAAATTAGTTCCGACATAGCCATGAAAATATAGCACATTTGGATTTCACTCCCAAATCTCAAAATCAAATGGCTATGACCTTTCTGAAGATTAGTTGGCTTCTTTTCTCTCTCGCTTTGGGCTTGCAGTGTGCCGCAAAACGTGATTCCTCATTATTCAATTATCAACTTTACCCGTATATCGAAAAATGACCATATACACTGCACTTTAGAGCAAAACTACCAAAACTGCTGATGGTGAACCTGACAAATCAAATCAAATCTATTGTAAGCCCTGTTTCAGAGGTATAGCCAGATGGGAGTTGTCTCCAGTAGGTTTACTTGGGATTCCGGTAACATAATTTTCAACAGCACACAGATAAGAACAACGCACCTACAAATGACAGGTTGTCACTCAACAAATAAGCTAATATTGTACAAACCATTTAAGCATTTGAATGCTGAAGGTGCAAGATCAGGAACAGGCCGCCTACCTGGCGTTGGTCAGCGTGAGAAGCTGGGCACAGTGTGCCATTGACTTAGCGTACTGATATTCCCTAGGGTTGTTCGGCATGCAAAATGACTTGTAGATCAATGACTGTCAACACAGTTACATGCTTAGTTCAACACTGAAGGAGAGGACCCTTCAGTTGTCACAAAATGAGGTCTTTTTGGAAGGTAGAAAGTAATATGAGCAAAACATTTTAGTGAATGGGCCCAGAGCACGTCCCCAGTCCCGTTTCCCTTGGAATGCATTGGCCTTTGACCCTGGCAGAGTTACCACCAAACACGAACCAGGACCCCTAAAGCACACCTGGCACCCTCACTGTGTGCATACTTGAACTAGACCTACATAAGGGCCAAAGAAAAGAGATCCCCAAATAACACCCAGCCCAGAAGCTAAATCATAAACTAGGCACCAGATTTACCATCAAGCTTCAGACCATCCAATATATGCAGGGATGTAATCAACACACCAAGCCCATCAGCTCCTGACTCCTGAACAAGAACTAGGCTAAATCCCAGTCAGAGGCCTTGGAGTTGTTAACCAATACAGCCTACATCAGAATGGGGTCTGGATACCAGCCACTGACCTATTCATGCCTTGCCACCTGATCCTTAGATGCCTCTCAAGCACGCATGTCTTACAAGATGGACAAAGATACCGTACACATACCCAGAGAGAGAAGAGAGGAGAAGATGAGAGAGAAAGACACAGGGGATGTTTGTTCCTTGGCAAGGGCAGTAGGAGAAAAAAAAGAACAGGCATTGCTTGCATTCAGTTCAGTGCATGGAAAATTCCAGGTCTTGCCAGAGCACGGGGGTGAAGAATGGATGTCTGGCGCCCTCTAGTGCACGGATTTACTATGCTACACATTATTGTAGTGGTGTAAGCCTAAATATTATAATGGTTTGGTTATGTCTAAAGAATACAATGTGGAGTTTGAAATCCAGTAAAAAGAGTGGAAATCCATTTTTATTTTAAATCCATGGTGCATTGGAGTTGTTAACCAATACAGCCTACATCAGAATGGGGTCTGGAGACCAGCCACTGACCTATTCATGCTTTGCCACCTGATCCTTAGATGCCTCTCAAGCATGCAAGTCTTACAAGATAGACAAAGATACCGTACACATACCCAGAGAGAGAAGAGCGAAAGAGACACACACAGGGGATGTTGGCTCCTAAGATCCTACAATTGTTCATTCATGCATTCAGTCAAATTAAAATCGACAACAGGTGGGCTGCAATCTGATCTTTGTCAAACAGCTTGGGACTAAAAACACTGCAGTGTGTGTAGCTGAGTGTGTGGCTGTGTGTACCCTTGCTGCAATGACTACAGTTTTATTCTGCAGGATGGTGGGAGGGTGTGTGTGTCTCTCTCTCCATGCCTTTCTGTATCCCTCGATCTCTCTCTGTATCACTTTCTCATCCCCCTTCCATCTCTCCCTCTCTGTGTGTGGGTGAGAGGGGTGTGCACTGCACTGCAGTTGTGGGGTTCTGGTAGTTTTCCACTGGAGGTAGTTGACTGAATACAGAGACATTTAATTCAGTTCTGTTAACCCTTCTCTATCCCTCTCCTTTATTTCTACATTCTCTGTCCCTCATTTTCCTCTCTCCTCCTTTTAATTCTTCCTCTTTCTTTCTATCCCCCTCTCTTTTTCCTGAATAGCTCTGCCAGAAATAAGCCCAGGCCAGCCTCTTGGTAACGGTGCCAACTGGCCACCCTATCATGCCCCTCATACCACTGGTGCCATGGCGACTGCCCGCTCTCTGTAACACCCCATTCACCCACCTCAGCCTCTCGCCCCAGTATTAAAAGCACTATGGCTAACCATTAAGAGAGGAATAGAGAAGGAGAACACAAAACAGTCCAGCAATCAGAAATACATATACTTTAATATTATAGTAAACTGTGCTGGTATGTAGTGGATAAGAAGAGCGTTTATTATTTTCATTAAGCCAATGGGATTGACTGACCTAGTTCCACACTTAGCACCACCCACACCCCCCCTCCCCCATTCTCATGCCCCTCTCTCTACCTCCCCCTCTCACCCTCTCCGCAGTCTGCACTGGCACAGCAAAGGTGGGATGCATTGTGGGACTCAGGAAGGGGGTACGTCTTCAGTGGTTGTGTGTGTGGCGGTGCCCTTTTGATGACATTGCTATGGTTACGCACGTTCAGAATATAGGTCAAGGCATGGAGACGGGAGCATAGGATGTGAAAAACACACTTATTTGATGATGGTTAGTTAACATGAAACGTGAACACATTTTAGCATACAAAAAAAAGCTTTCTACATGCAGGTACAGCAGCCTACATCTGTCCGTACATCTGCCAGATGACAACCGCTTAGTCTACTGGTCTGGCATCCTGAGAAACAGCCCCATCTCCCACAGGCCAAGCATTCCAACCCCCTCAGTCCCGCTCCCAGGCAGCCCAACCCCCTCAGTCCCGCTCCCAGGCAGCCCAACCCCCTCAGTCCCGCTCCCAGGCAGCCCAACCCCCTCAGTCCCGCTCCCAGGCAGCCCAACCCCCTCAGTCCCGCTCCCAGGCAGCCCAACCCCCTCAGTCCCGCTCCCAGGCAGGCCCAGCAGGCAGCCAGCTGTAAATACAGGGCTTTAGATATCTCTATCCCATTCTACATACAGAGAAACAGGGAAAGGGAGAGAGCATCTCTCTGTGTGGTTACTGTGCCAAAGGTCGCTGCTGCCTGCAGCCTCTCGCTTTCTCTCCCCCCACCCTGAAATTTGTCTGACCTCGTTTTTGAGCAATCTCCCATAATCCAGGACAGGGCTCAAAACTGCGACCAGAACACTTGCATTTGTGACCCTTTGACTTGACCGGCTACATTAAAAGTTGTGGTCGCACTGCCAAGTTAGTTTTGGGTTCACAATGTTAAATGTTTCATTAACAAGATTTATTCAAACAGTGATGGGTATGAAACCAGGTATTCAAAAGGTTTAGTCCGAAGTCTTGGTTGAATCTTCGCGATGGGCATTTCAGTCATCATGCACTGATTGAATTATAATTTCTAAAGGCTTTCCCCAAAAATCTCCCCAATTAAATGTTGACTGCAAAGTAGGGCTACCTGGCAGAATGATATCACAATGATTTGTATCAATCACGGGGCATTTGCTCATCAAACTCACATGTCGCCTACACTGTATATGGTAGCCACTGGCATAGCACACCCCTACAGCCCCCTGGAGGTCGGGCCCCCCAGATAGCATATCAACATGTCATAAGCCATGAAAAAAAAAATATAATAATAATTACAGGAAATTACCTTTAAACTGCAACATTTTCTCTCAGCCTCTTGGCAAAATGTACAAAATAGCATGAGACTAGCTATAAAACCTACAGTACAAAAACATCGCTAGCCAAACAACTGTCTCTTGCTAGGTGGACAATTGATTTAAAAAAAGGGCAACTACACCCTGCACCTTTATTTTATATATTTTTCCCAAGACTTGTGTGGTTTTGAGAGTGAAAACCTGACAAAACTAGGAAAACTAGGAAAAAATTGAATTTACCAAAAGATCAAATTGATTTTATAGGGCCCTACAACTGTAGACTGACTGTTCAAAAATCGCTTACAATAACACCCTTTTTAAGTTAAGGGCATACTAATTTAATATTGCGTTGCACCCCCTTTTGCCTTAAGAACAGCCTCAAGAACAGCCTCAATTCATTGGGGCATGGACTCTACAAGGTGTCGAAAGCATTCCATAGGGATGTTGGCCCATATTGACTCCAATACTTCCCACAGTTGTTTCAAGTTGGCTGGATGTGTTTTGGGTGGAGGACCATTCTTGATACACACAGGAAACTGTTGAGCGTGAAATAACCAGCAGTGTTGAAGTTCTTTACACACCATACCCCATTCAAAAAGGCACTTCAATCTTTTGTCTTGCCCATTCACCCTCTGAATGGCACACATACACAATCTATGTATCAACTGATTCAACGCTTAAAAATCCTTCTTTAAGCTGTCTCCTCCCCTTCATCTAAACATCAATAAGCGACTATAGTTTTCACCTGGATTCACCTAGTGAGTCTATGTCATGGAAAGAGCAGGTGTTCCTAATGTTTTGTAGGTCAGGTCATTATCACCGCACAGAGAAGAATTGGTGCGACCAAATCATGTGATGCTGTCAACTGAAAAAGCTAGTAGCGCCAGTCCCACCAGTATAAAAAGCTAGTAGCGCCAGTCCCACCAGTATAAAAAGCTAGTAGCGCCAGTCCCACCGAGTATAACAAACCTGAGCTTGAGTAGCGCCAGTCCCACCAGTATAAAAAAGCTCAGTAGCGTCCAGTCCCACCATAATAAAACAGTAGCGAGCCCACCGAGTAGCATAGCGCCAGTCCCCAGCAGTATAAAAAAGCTTAGTAGCGCAGTCACCAAAGCTAGTACACATCTAACCAGAGTATAACAACGCTCAGCTAGCGGCCAGTCCCACCAGTAATTTTAAAAGCTCAAGTAGCGCCAGTCCCACCAGTCATAAAAAGCTAGTAGCGCCAGTCCCACCACAGTATAAAAAGCTCTAGTATAGCGCCAGTCCCACCAGTATAAAAAGCTAGTAGCGACCCAGTGTCCCACAGGTAAAAAAAGCTAGTAGCGCCAGTCCCACCGTATAAATAAAGCTAGTACGCGCCCAGTCCACACCAGTATAAAAAGCTAGTAAGCGCCCAGTCCCACCCAGTATTAAAAACTAGTAGCTGTCCAGGTCACCCAGTATAAAAAAAGCTGAGTAAGCGCCAGTCCCAACCAGCTCATAAAAAAAGCTAGTAGCGCCAGTCCCACCAGTATAAAAAGCTAGTAGCGCCAGTCCCACCAGTATAAAAAGCTAGTAGCGCCAGTCCCACCAGTATAAAGCTAGTAGCACCAGTCCCACCAGTATAAAAAGCTAGTAGCACCAGTCCCACCAGTATAAAGTTAGTATAGAGACCTGCGGGAGATCTGCCCAGAGTCCCAGACCACCGGCTTCTCTTCTCTCCGTTTCTCTCTATTGATACAGTAAGCAAATACAGGATGACACACACACAGGATCAGGGGAGAACGTCCTACCACCATGACGGTACACTAAAAACACAACAATTCTCTGAAATAATCTCACCATGTCATGCCAAACAAAACTCATCAGGCAACAGTCGTATATAGCAGTAGCTTCCTTTTCAAAGCATACAAAAAGACAATGCATCCAGCCTAACAATCCACTCTAACCTTTAAAAAAGGAAAAACATGAACAAAAAGGGGAAACAAGTTGTAATCGGCTTCTGCCTGTAGGGCCTCCTTGGCCTTTCATGTGAAAGGAGAGGCCGGGCCTGACTGCCTGGCTGTAGTTCTATTCCTGGGTGGAGGGACGCCAGACGGAGCACAGCAGACTAGGCCAGGCCATATCTTTAATGCTAAATAAACATAATTGGCTAAATAATCTGTGTAAAAAATGTAAAGCATCACAGCTGACACTTCCTCCCTTAACTGGCAACAACCTGTGCTATTGCCTAGAAGGCATCGGTTAAAACACTGGCGAGGCTTTTCCTACTAGCATGGTGGGACAGAGGACAGGATACTATGAATTACAGTGTCATTTTTACAACCTTGTGTCAACATCCCAGAATTTCCCCAGATATTTTTCATGGGAAGTTAAGCCCGGGAATTTGCGGAATTTTGCTTAATTCATCAAAAAAAGTTAGCTTATAACAGTGAATCTTTTTTGTGGGATACACAAGGTAATTCTAAATCTTGTGGCATATTTTGGTTAAACTATCCCTAATTCAATAGAATTGCAAACCTCTGCATGCACAGTGCACTCTTCCATCACATGTACAGCTGATTCTCAAGATCTTGCACACTAATGAGATGATATTGAGTCCACACTACATGCTGTCTGGTAAGTTTTGATTACAATACTGGGTGGGGTGAATATATTTAATATGAGGTATGATTTTTTTGTTAACTAGTAAAGAGTAGCCTACAGCAAAGTGTGTTTAAATAATTTCTAACTTGTTAACAATTTCTGCTAGTTAGTTTTTGCTACCATGTGGGTTTTAGCTTGCTTGAGCCTGCTAACTGAGGAGTGTTAATTCACGTTTCATTTAAAAAAATGTACCTTACAAAGAAGTTGTTAAATCTAACTGCTTAACTATTTATCTGTACATGGAATTTTATTATTAAAAAAAAATCTTTACAGGAAAATGCCACAGGCACTATCTAATGTGTGGAGACATTTCACTGCAGCTAATGTAGAAGGAAAAGCTGTGTACATTTGCAAATACTGTGCCAAATCATAAGTGAAAAATGCAACAAAGATGCAGAATCATCTGGCCAAGTGCATAAAGTTCCCTCCGCGCTCACAACAAGCAAACTCTAACAAAAGTCCCTCTACTTCCATTCGAGATGCGATGGATCATTCAATACTCCCTTTCTTTTGTTGTTCAGTGAAATCATTCCATGTGACTCAACTCATTTAATTAAAGTTCAAATCGTAACCAAATAGTTTTTTTTTTCTATTGGAAGGATTTAATAATTTGCAATTATGTCTACTTATGATGAGGTAAAAGGTTTGTTTGTCTCCATATGATATGGTAAATATATCAAATGCAAAAAAACATTACATTTAAAATGGTACTCATATTAATTTGCATATATTTCTGTTAATTCCCACGGAAAGTTTCCACCTTTGAATATTCCCCAAAGTGCCACGCTATATTTCAGGTTGGGGGTTAGCGGGTAACAAATGCTTCATAGCATAACTCACAGAGAGAGACCCAGCACAGCGTCTGTGTTGTCTAACAGTAAGAAAATGTATGCTCTCACTATACTGTAAGTCGCTCTGAATAAGAGCATCTGCTAAATAACTAAAATGTAGATATAAATAGGTCTAAGAACGGCATTTCATCCACTAAGGAACACAGTGACCACACTGAGCTGATCAGTCTGACCACACCGTTCATAGACTTTGTATTTTCTCTCTCTCTCTCTGTGTAAAGAAGCTGTGCGCCTACATGCATTCACTCAACCTCCAATGAAAGCACAACGCTTTAACAAGACCAGCGTGACCGATGTTGCTTACGTTGACCATGTCTACTGAAGTGCCTGGGTAAGCTGTTCTGACCTCCGAGTGTTGACCTCTTTGAACCCCTTATACAGAGCCAGCTTGTGAGAACTCGACCCTCCTGCCCACCCCTACACCATGATCTCCTAACCCTTCACCAAAAGCAGTCTCCAGTACTGGAGGAACACAACCCCAGAAAAACCCCAGACCGCTCCCTTCCCTGCAACTGTCAACACACTGTCCTACAAATTCACAGAGGCTGCCTCCTTGGAAAACATAGCACATGACAGCTGCTTGTTTTAGGTCGAAGGCAATTCTGCAACTTAGCTGATAGTATGTTAGGCTGCATACACAGTGCATTTGGAATCTATTCAGACCCATTGACTCTTTCCACATTTTGTAACGTTATAGCCTTATTCTAAAATGGATCTACACAAAAACACACACACACTACCCTATGACAAAACAAAAACTGTTTAGAAAATGTTAGCATATATATATATATATATATATATATATAATATATATATATATATATATATATATATATAACTGCCGATAATAATACAACACACAGTGGGGAGAACAAGTATTTGATACACTGCCGATTTTTCAGGTTTTCCTACTTAACAAAGTGTGTAGAGGTCTGGGATTTTTTTATGAATTTATTTGCAAATTATGGTGGAAAATAAGTATTGGTCAATAACAAAGTTTCTCAATACTTTGTTATATACCCTTTGTTGGCGAATGAAAGAGGTCAAACGTTTTCTGTAAGTCTTCACAAGGTTTCACTGGTATTTTGGCCATTCTCCATGCAGACTCCTCTAGAGCAGTGATGTTTTGGGGCTGTTGCTGGGAACACAGACTTTCAACTCCTCCAAAGATTTTTCTATGGTTGAAAGATCTGGAGACGTCTAGGCCACTCCAGGACTTAAAATGCTTCTTACGAAGCCACTCCTTCGTTGCCCGGGCGGTGTGTTTGGGCATTCATTGTCGATGCTGAAAGACCCAGCCACGTTTCATCTTCCAATGCCTTGCTGTATGGTAGGCTTTGTTACTTATGTGGTCCCAGCTCTCTGCAGGTGTTCCACTAGGTCCCCCGGTGTGTCTGGATTTTGCTCACCGTTCTTGTGATAATTGTTTGACCCACGGGGTGAGATCTTGCGCTGGAGCCCCAGATCGAGGGAGATTATCAGTGTCTTGTATGTCTTCCATTTCCTAATAATTGCTCCACAGTTGATTTCTTCAACACCAAGCTGCTTACCTATTGCAGATTCACTCTTCCCAGCCTGGTGCAGGTCTACAATTTTGTTTCTGGTGTCCTTTGACAGCTCTTTGGTCTTGGCATAGTGGCGTTTGGAGTGTGGACTGTTTGAGGTTTGGGACAGGTGTCTTTTATTACTGATAACAAGTCAACACAGGTGCCATTCAATACAGGTAACGAGTGGAGGACAGAAGAGCCTCTTAAAGAAGAAGTTACAGGTCTGTGAGAGACAGAAATCCTTGCTTGTTTGTAGGTGACCAAATACTTATTTCCACCATAATTTGCAAATAAATTCATTAAAAATCCTACAATGTGATTTTCTGGATTTTTTTTTCTCCATTTTGCTGTCAATAAGTTGAAGTGTACCTATGAATGAAAATTACAAGGCCTCTCTCATCTTTTTAAGTGGGAGAACTTGCACAATTGGTGGCTGACTAATCTTTTTGCGCTACTGTATATATATATATATAATCCAATTTACTTAAGTAATCAAGATCCATTGTTTGAAGCATCTTTGGCAGCATTACCGTGTGGTCAGTTGTGTAGAGCATGGCGCTGCAACGCCAGGGTTGTGGGTTCATTCCCCACGGGGGGACCAGGATGAATATGTATGAACTTTCCAAATTGTAAGTCGCTCTGGATAAGAGCGTCAGCTAAATGACTTAAATGTAAATGTAAATTACAGCCTCAAGTCTTCTTGGGTATGACGCTAGAAGCTTGGCACACCTGTATTTCGGGAGTTTCTCCCATTCTTCTCTGCAGATCCTCTCTAGCTCAGTCAGGCTGGATGGGGAGCATCGCTGCACAGCTATTTTCAGGTATCTCCAGAGATGTTCGATCGGGTTCAAGTCCGGGCCAGTCAATGACATTGAGACTTGTCCCGAAGCCACTCCTGCGTTGTCTTGGCTGTGTGCTTAAATGGTTGTTGTCCTGTTGGAAGGTGAACCTTCGCCCCAGTCTGAGGTCCTGAACAGTCTGGAGCAGGTTTTCATCAAGGATCTCTGTACTTTGCTCCGTTCATCTTTCCCTCGATCCTGACTGGTCTATCAGTCCCTGCCACTGAAAAACATCCCTACAGCATGATGCTGCCACCACCATGCTTCACCGTAGGGATGGTACCACGTTTCCTCCAGACGTGACGCTTGGCATTCAGGCCAAAGGGTTCAATCTTGGTTTCATCAGACCAGAAAATCTTGTTTATCATGGTCTGAGAGACTTTAGGCGCCTTTTGGGAAACTCCAAATGGGCCGTCATGTGCCTTTTTACTGACGAGTGGCTTCCGTCTGGCCACTCTACCATAAAGGCCTGATTGGTGAAATGCTGCAGAGATGGTTGTCCTTCTGTAAGGTTCTCCCATCTCCACAGAGGAACTCTGGAGCTGTCAGAGTGACCATCGAGTTCAGGGTCACGTCCCTGACCAAGGCTCTTCTCCCCGCGATTCCTCAGTTTGGCCAGGCGTCCAGCTCTAGGAAGAGTCTTGGTGGTTCCAAACTTCTTCCATTTAAGAATGATCGAGGCCATTGGGTTTTTAGAGACCTTCAATGCTGCAGAAATGTTTTGGTACACTTCCCCAGATCTGTGCCTCGACATAATCCTGTCTCAGAGCTCTACGGACAATTCCTTCGAACTCATGGCTTGTTTTTCAATCTGACATGCATGATCAACTGTGATACCTTATATAGACAGGTGTGTGCCTTTGCAAATCATGTCCAATCAATTGAATTTACCACAGGTGGACTCCAATCAAGTTGTAGAAACATCTCAAGGATGATCAATGGAAACCGGATGCACCGGAGCTCAATTTCAAGTCTCATAGCAAAGGGACTGAATACTATGTACATAAGATATTTATGTTTATTTTTAATACATTTGCATAAATAAAAAAACATTGCTGTTATTATGGGATAGTGTGTAGATTGATTAGGACAAATAATTATTTAATCCATTTTAGAAAGCTGTAACATAACAAAATGTGGAAAAAGTCAAGGGGTCTTAATACTTTCCAAATGCACTGTAAATTAGACTATTTCTATATAAAAACACAACCTACATTTACCTCTCAGGCGTCAATACATTATTCTACTTCATTCTTGAAAGGAAGCTACATCATTTTAAAAAGACCCTTCAGAACAGTCTACCTACAGTATCTTACTGTGAGAGCATGTAGCTATCCATCACTGATATAATCCCTGGATTAAGTACAGGGGTATTATAGAAGCATTCTTCTCACCAAGCAGGAAATCCTCACATTTGAGACTATTGTTGGAAGGGGACTGCCTGTGTGATTAGACTGACCTACCTGCCTGCCCTCTCCAAGACTCTCTCTTATAGTCAGCAGAATTAGAAAAGCCACCCCATCTTAAAACGGGGGATATGTGTGGTGACGGACGACCAGAACACAGGGAGGCTAAGGGAGCCGCAGACGTGCAGGACTCAAACACAACCTTTGGCAAGACCTCAACAATTGCAGCTTAACATAATTTGGAAATACCAGACGGTGGTGCGTACCCTCGGCGGCACTGTTAAACCGCAAAGCTGCTTTCTCTATGCTGTGTCCCTCGTGCTTTTACTCACTCTCATCCAGATATACACAAACATGAATTATACCCGGAACCTAGCAAGGTTTTTTCTATGAATAACACCCTGAGCCATATCCTCATGAGCTGTTCTAATTGTTTGTTTGTTATAGACATATCATGTTTTAGCTGGAGAGGATACAGGCTGAGAGGATACAGGCTGGCCTATTCTATAAAGTGCAGTGTTCAGCCCATTTACCCATGCATGCAACACATTACAATATTTATGTAGTCAGACACCCTTAGGATGATTAACAAGGCAAAGTTCCCCTATGCCCTGACCCAGTTTTGTTTGTAGCTTTGTGACATTTTTAAACAAAAAAGGTACAGGAGACAGAGAGTCAAGATCAGAGGTTAGCTTATCATTACTTTCCCTTGGTGCCTTGCGGTTACATCATTTTGTACCGTGTTCAGTAGTCAATAATACAGTTTCTAATCCGGTTACAGCCAGAAGACCCTTCTGCATTATAATAGCGTACAGTAATCTTCATCCATTGACACTGTAGCCCATCCTCATACCTGTCAATAGTGAGCCATTGGGTTCTGAGGTATTCACGCACAGGGGTTAATAACCAGACAACAATAACAAAAAGAGATCACTTGTAATGGCCTAGCTACATGATGGCATGAGGCAGGCTGTGGTCTATCTTGGGTTAGTTATAAACATATTTGACGGTAGTCTCGCGACAAACTGCGCATGTGCAGGCCGTCAAAACAACAGCACTCCTTCAATATAAAGTTGTTTGACTAAAATGAAAACGTGTCAGTAACTTTCAGGAGGTTGGAGTAACAACATGTTCAACTATTTAAGACAATGGCTCCAATCTAGGTTGTGCCTTTAGATTTGGACAAAATAAAAAACTAAAGTTAGAATTTTTCACTACTCTCATTGACTTCTCATACTCCAAACCCCGGCCTGCTTGGTCTGTTTCGCAAGCATTCCAGGAAGTCTCGCGATCACGACCGGCCCGCTCATTAGGAAGCATTTTCTGAGCTAAACTGACTAAGACGCACCTCCAACAACAAACATTTTCTCTCACCCACTTGCATATGGTCTTTTTAGGTGAGCACTGATGCCGCCCTGTGATAAGCAGTGCCGACTTTGTCAAAGGCAGGGGCACCAAATATTTTGCTTGTCCATTCCCAGCACGCCTCTCCGTGTAGCTCTCCGCATCGCTGCGGCACTCCACCAACATTCAGTCAAAAATACAATCTAATATAAATCATGTAGCAGATACAGGATATGGTAGAATGAGTTTGTGGCCTTTTCTGTAGCCCACAGGCTGGAGATCAAATGTATGACAATGTAATGAGACGGACACTTTTTACGTCATGCAGGTTTCACCAATCAAAAAGCCAAACCTAAATGGCACCCAATCAAATAATAAATGTGCTGTCATGTTAAAAACAACATATCTAAAAACAGGACAGGTCAAAGTAAAATGGGCAATCACAACTGTTGTCCAGGAGTTTCTCCCTATTGTCATTATTAGTGGTTTCAAGTTTGTATCTGTCAATTTTTCACAAGCTGATCATAGCAGGAAAAAAATGTAATACTTCTGCATTTCCCACTGTGTAAACACATTACAGATAGGCTCACGATACCTGCTGACAAAGTTGGGTAGTTGATATTCAGAGCTTAAATAGATTAGTCACAGAAATCAGGATTAATAAAGCCAATGCAATGCATGTTTTACAAATGGTGGGCCTACCACATGGACGGGCATTCATAAAAGTACATTGGGAGCCTACATGGCCAAAGTCTTTTTGGTCCTGTCCGGACTTCTTTTTGTGTTTTACAAACGGTAGGCTTATCACACAGATGTGCATTCATAAAATTATATTTCAGGCAACAATGTAGGCACCTCAGTAAGCACGGACGGAAGCCAACACCTTTTGGAAGTCTTTTTATGGTGCAGTCCGGACCGGCCTTGATTTCCACATCTACAGACATCGATTTTTTTGTCCGGACCAAATCTGAACCAATCATAGACGTCTAAATTTGGTTCCGATTTTGTCCGGTCTGGACCAGCCCAAACATTGACATCTATAAATTATGTATTTTCAAATTTCATTCAGAACCTAAATTGAACCTAACTTCAACTACTGGAAAATATGTCTTTTAGCTTACTAGGGATATTCTAGTTCTGCATTTTTTGAGGTCCTGCCTAGGGCGGCAGATCAGCAAGGACCAGCCCTGCTCGCAATGTTGCACCTCTGGGATTAGAAACTCTGTGGTAGTGGTACAGCCACTGCCGTATAATATCAGACAGCACCACATCTGTCGACCTCGCGCTGCATGTTCTCCTACCTGAACATTCTGCAGCAGCCAAACACATCGCTCTCTGACGTCATCGAAAGGGCACCGCTTGGACAGCATGAGTAGACGGGCCAGGATGTCGTTCAGGTCGCTGGTGGGGTGCCCTGCAGTAGCTAGAGGCGAGGGGACGGTGGCTGGTATCGGCCCTATACTCTCCACTCTCCGCATCACCTCCTGGCTGATGTGCTCCATTGCTGTGCCTCTGGATCTCGCGTCACGGCTGCCCAGAGCCTCCCATCTGGCTGTGGCATCCTGATCCTGGATGTCCATCTTATTCTGATTCTCTTGATTTCTCGTGGCAGGCTATAATATGAAGTGCATGAAAAACCAACCGTTTGCTGTCAAATACTCAGATGCTAAAATATTTTATGTACACACTACGTTAGCATCCCCAAAATGCATTCATTCAATAGACCGTACAACTACAAATATTTATGAAAATTCTAAAACAATGTCAGTCAAAACTTCAACAATGCAGCTAGAGAGTTGGCATTGATAATACAAATGAGAAACAAAATACTTTGACTGGATAAAAAGGACATTGTATGCATTGCCAAGATGCTTCTGTGTGTGTGTGTGTGTGTGTGTGTGTGTGTGTGTGTGTGTGTGTGTGTGTGTGTGTGTGTGTGTGTGTGTGACCAGTGAAAGGGAACGGACAACAAAAAAAAAAACATGCGGGCGTATCAATGGACAATGAAGACAACTTTTCGTCCCTTCCAACCTGTACGGAGAACACTGAGAAAGCCAGTCGTTTGTTGACCAGAAAGTTACTACCAACAAAGAAAGCCTAGTTGTACAGTACTGCTGCTGAGAACAACAAGCTAGCTGTAGCTACAACGCTAGTTAGCCGTTTTGCAGTTCGTTGGCAGCTAGTAATGTTGTTCAACATGCTAAAATAAAAACATGTTTCCTATGTACTTCCAAAATGTTTGGCACTGATCTGACAGTATCCACAGCCAATGCACGTTGTTTTAGTAGTCTCACTAGCTAGTTATAAATGTGTGGTATCTGGTTTACAAGGCAGGTTTGGTTAGCTAACCAAAATGCCATTCAATCTTTTCTCGCTCTCTCTGTCTTAAGCCTTTTAACAGTAGCTAGCTGGTTACAAAACAGGAATATTGTACAAATATCTATAGCATAACGGCAGTTATATACCCTCATTTTTCAGTACATCTTACAAACGAAGGGTGTCATTCACAAATACTTACTTTATTCACATTATTTTTGCACAGATCTTGCAGCCGTAGGACGTCTTGAGTCTGCACTGAAACACGGAGGCAGATTTCATTATACAGAGCAGCAACTTGAGTTGACAGTTGATTGGAAAGACTCATGTCCAATGGTCTACTGCATAATACAATGAAGGAGGATCTATGCAGATCTTCACCAATAGGTAAGGTGTAAGGCGTGCCCATAACCACGACAGGGGAAACATGGGAGTTTGATTATTTTAGCAAACGGACCCACATAAAAAACGGGAATGAACAGGTATTAAAAAATACACTTCCCAGCAAACATAGGGATTGTTGTTGCGCAGAGCCCCCCCCCCTTCCCCTTGTTTATCATAAATGTAAAATAACAACATTTTAGAAGTGAACACATCCCCCACTTTGCTTTTACACAGACAAGCGATTCTAAACCTCAGGTGACACAAAGACATTTAAATACTATTTGCAACAGTGCCACCATTACAACTCTTTGAATATAGAAATGTGTATTTTTATATATGAAAATATAGTGCCATTCACAAGAGTAAGGAGAGAATGCCATCATCGTTTGAGGTTTTTCCATCATTTGGACTAAACATCCAGCCAGGGTGTCTGTGATGGGGAGATTACCACAGTGGGACGTGGGCAAACTGCTGTCCCATTCAAGACTGTCACCAGGTGGCTAGTGCCAGACAGGCATATGCTATTCCGTTCCTTTATAAACGTACCACACAGCTCTCAAAACCCATACGTGTGCATGTGAAGAAATCTGCGCATTCATCTGCATCTCATCATCGTCATCATCATCATCTGCAAACAGGCTGCCTGCCTCCCAGCTTTGACAGCTTTCTGATGGAATGAAAATATAATTTCCCTCATAATATTCTCCATGGCCAAATATTTTGCATAAATTGGTTGAAGAGCCACTTCAATCAATTGAATCATTGGTTCAGACTTTGTAACACATGGCAGAGGGGCTTTTAATTATTGTTAGACTGATACATTCATACATTTCAGTTATGCTCCGGTTCCAAGCGCATTTGATTAATATATTATATTGGGTCTGCATTACAGTATTATTTTATCCATACATCTGTTGTAGCAGACAATCTTTTGAGTGGATAGTGCCTAGAATAAACTGTGCGCAGAGAACCCACTGCGCAGGCTGAACCAGTGAGCGGTAAAAGGAAGAGTGTAGGAGGGAAATGTTAATTGTAAGAACTGCCTGCTGTCATCGTTTGGAAGTTTAGCCATCCAAAGTCAACAAATCGGAAGCAGATAAATAATACATGTCATATATTTGTATTTTATTTCGAGGGTATTTTTTCTACCATTACATATGGAGGCTTATCAAGATCAGGTGAGACAATTGCATAGCTAAGTTAGCAAAATAACTCCAGACATGTTTTGAGTTAGCTAACGTTAGTTAGTCAACCCATAGCTAGCTGGCAAGCTATCCTTCCTCGTAACTAACGTTAGCTAGCTAGCGATGCAAGTGCTTCTGTTTGCAACCGATTATCTTTGTTTGGGACTTTGTCATGATTGTCACGCTAGCTACTAAAACTAGCTTGCTAAAATGAACAATGGAACGTTCGATGTGTTTCCAGGAGAGTTTGTTTGCCTTTTTGAAAACAGCTGCGTTGCTACCTTGCTAAGATTGGGCACGTTTAGCACTCTTTTAGGTGGTCTTCATGCTGGTGTCTTTGCTAAGTCATTCAACCATGCTGCTTTTCTATCTAGTTGCTGGACTCTCCTTCCAAAAATAGTTACATAGGGAGCTACTACCAGCCTCCAGATAGGCTGTCACTACCTTCATATGTCTGGGAAGCCCCTGCCCCCCTTACCAAGACGGCCATGAACTTGCAGAACATTACTCCGCAGGTGTATCGGACTACGCCTGATGCTGGCAGCAAAGGTAGGCACGATGTAGACAATGAAATGCCTTTACTTCTGGGACTGTCTGCTGTCCTTGGTTTAACTATTATGCATATGGTTGTAGCTTGGTTACTAACGGTAGGTGTTTTTCTCCCCGGTAGCAGTCATTGCTGCTCTCAAGACCCTCCAGGAGAAGATCCGTCGTCTGGAGCTGGAAAGGAAGCAGGCTGAGAAGAACGTCAAACAGTTTTCCCAGGCAGCCCATGGATATGAGTGCTCCATCACTCCATGCAACACCACAGAAACAGATGGCTCCAGGAAGAAAGGTACTTGACTTTGAGACTATATACTGTATATCTGCAACTCACTCTCTGTGCCTCTTGTTTTTTGTTTTTTTAAGGTGGTAGTTAAGCTTTAATATTGCAGATAGATTGTAGCTTCCATCAATGTAATTGTTTGCATCACTTCCAATCCCCCATATATTTTCCTTTATTACTTTGTAACCCTACCACCCCTCCACTAATTGGAGTAAACTAGTGAACAACAACGCTTAGGCCTCTACTTCCAGCTTATACATACTATATGCATTTTATGGACAGTCTATTTTACAATAGTTATCTTTTGTTTGTTTTTACACCTGTCCTTCCTCAACCTCTCCCATCTATTGCTGATGTCCATCTGGTTTGATTTCTATTTGCCATATCTGTGCCTCTTGTTGCTGTGTACTCAGAATGATGCTTATGGTGATAAGGAACCATGTCTAATCTCTCACTCCTGTTTTTTGTCTGTGTTTAGAGCGGGTCACTCCGCTTCAGTCTGCGGAAGCTCGCTGTCAGCTCCTTGAGAAGCAGCTGGACTACATGAGGAAGATGGTGGAGAATGCAGAGAAGGACAAGAACACTCTGACTGAGAAACAGGTACATGCCACTAAGGGTGTGTTCATAAACTCACTCTGGCTAACTACTCTGATTTCAGAGCACTTTCATATGAGTGTGCCAGAGTGCAGAATAACTTATGAACTTTACAAACGCGCAACACTTGTTGAGTATGGCTGGTGTCAGTCAATGTCGGCAATTTTTTTAAATTAAATTGTTGTCAGGAGCACAGTTAGACACCAACACTCTAGATAACATGAAAACAGCCTAACCAGCTCTGTTAGCTAGGGTGAGTACAATGGTCAGACTGTGTTGTCCTCTCATTTGTGTCTAGAAATAGCTAGCAAACTAACCAACTTAAGCCAGATAGCTTGGGTGCTTGACTGCCGTTGCTTGGATCAACCCTACTCCTCGGCCAGAGCGTCCAGTGTGGCTCTGAACGCTCCGAGAGCAGAACACTCTGAATTTATGAATGGACAATCTGACAACGCTCTGAATTTACGAACACCCAGAGCACAACTGTCCATAGATATAGCTGAATGTGAATCAGCTGGCCTCTGTTCACCAATTCCTCATTAAGTAGGCAGACATGTTGCACGTTATTTTTGCTGCATCAGACTAGATTAACACGTGTCTGTTTATCCATTGGAGTTGTCCCTTCAGAAGCAGAGGCTCCAGAACTGCTCTGATGCCCACACTCCGCTAGAGAAGCTGGAGAAACTAGAGAGGGACTGTCTGAAACTGTCCAAGACACAGTCTGTGGCTGAGGTAACCAATGGTGCTTTGGTTGAATGAGGTGTAACTAACCATAGTCTGTGGTGGTAAATCAAAAGTTAATCTCAACTTTTCTCTGTTGTCCTCAGAGGAAAATTGAGCTGCTGGAACAGAAACTCCTGGAAGAGGAACACGAGCGGAAACTTGTGCAGGAGAAAGCAGATGAGGTTAGTGTAATAACACCTACACAAGCAGTGGTGTAGTGAGGGTAAACAGTTTTAACTTTATTTTATTTTGCGATAGCGTTTATCCGCCTTTTGCGGAAAAATACATTGAAAGTATAGGGAACGTTACTTTTTTCATTATCAAGCCCAAACATCCTTTAACAGCTGCAGAGGGAGCTGGAGACCAACCTCCGCCTGTGTCCTGCAGTCCCGGATGAGGTTAAACCAAAGAAGAAGTCCAAGAATGCCTCCAAGGTACTACATTCAATAACCAGAACTTAATGACGTGCACTGCAATTAACTTTATTTTGTGCTACATAACAATGTCTGAACATTTCCTCTCCAGAAAACGAGTTTGGTGCGGCAAGAGGCCCCAGCACCACCATGTTTCCCCAAAAATAAACTGCCCTTCGTAGCTGGAACAGTACGTCTGCATTTTACTTTGCAAGTATTTATTGGGTTTGTTGAGAGAATTCCTCTGTGACTGAGCGCCACATCTCTCCCTATCTTTCTCTCTCTTAGTCGACAAGCCCCAGCCACTCGGTGCACGCTAACATGCAGAGTGTCCTCCACATGATGAAGCACCACCAGCCCCACCTGTGTGAGCGGGTGCGTTCCCTGCGCAGGTCTGGCTCCGCTGGGGCCAGGAGAGCCCTCCATAGGGCCCCATCCACCCCCACCTCTCCCCCTGGACCGGCAGGTCCTGCTCTGGGCTCTCTGTCTGAGCTACTGCTGGCACTGCAGGATGAACTGGGACAGATGAGCTTGTGAGTACTACCATTAGCTAAGAGTGTGTGTGTGTTTGTGAACAATGTGTATGCAGGTTTCTGATGGATTTTGAGGGGGCTGATAGTGTGTTAACATTAATTATTAAACACACACATTACTGAGTGTGTTTTAATATTTCTGTCTGTGTAATTCAGTGAGCACCAAGAGCTGGTTTGTCAAATGGATGAGACGCGGCGTCGGGATACCAGGGAGGATCTGGAGAGGGAGCTAGAGCTGCTGGTCAAGAGGATGGAGGAGAAGGGATCTCAGATCACCAAGCTCCGCAAACACCAGCAGACTGTACGTACATAATACTGCAGAGAGGGAGTTGGGAGGAATGAGGGGATGTTCTGCATCTGCAGGAGGGGTAGGGAGGAGGATTACTGGGGAGAGATTTTTTTTTGACATGTCTAATAATACTGTATGACCTCCCTGTGTTTCCTCTCCCCACTCAGGTGGACAAACTTACACAGAACCCCCAGAAACCTCGTCAGCGGGCGACAAGTGAGGATGGCAGGGCTAAGGGGGGGAGTGGGGTGAGACCCTTGCCCCCCTCTCCAGTTAAGACCACCTCACGGGGGGGTAAGAGAGCTGGGGTGAGTCAGGAGGAGAACCTCCAGCTGCTCAGAGAGACCCAGAGACTCTGCACTAGCCTAAAGAAAGATGACATCACCTGGGAGACATAGTTAGGACAGCATGTATCAGAGCTGGATCTGAAGGACCCCTCTGTGTACAGGTTCATCTCAAACCATACTGGATTATATACAAATGATGACCAATGGGCGATGGAGATGAAAGCCTGCATACATAGGGGTCCTTCAGGACTGGCTTCGGGAGCCACAGAAGCAAAGCATTGTGGATCCCCCATTGTGGTTTTCAGCTTCTGCATGGTCAGATGTTTTCTAAACAGATATTTATGACCAATGAATGTCTCACCTTGAAGAATAAACATTTATATCCAAGAGTTTTCTCTCTTGCGAGCTTTGAAGTGATGCGTTTGGACATATTTGATTTCAATTATATTATTGTATTTGAAGTTACTTTTTATTACTTGTATTTGTTATGTATGTTTGTTTTGTTATACACATTGTACATGCACAAAAATAGTCACGTTTTTGTCTAATAAACACTTAATATAACAGCATCAGACTTTTGTTTTACCTCAACCTTTTTTCTTATGTTCAATATTCCTGTGATTTTCATTCATCTATTAAAGCCAGATTTGCCCAGACTACTTCAGTCCAATGTTTTGTGCCCTTATGGTCACATAGTCAATATCCACTAGATGGTGATGTTTCTCCTGGATAGGAAACTAGAGGTAAGAAGAGGCCGCCATTTATATTTTTGTCATTTTAGGACCTCCAGCCCTACTGCAGTTTGTAATTTATTTCAGCTTGTTGTGAAATTATGACTTATTTCATTTAGGGACATAGAGACTACAGTATTTCTTTACAATACATTAATAGACAACCGACATTCCCCTATTGTTCTCCAGTATCAAACCTTGCCTAGACAAGTCTGTTATGAAACCTATTGACACTTACCATAAGGCCTACTGCTTAGGGTATGAACAGCTTGATAATAACCAATATAAGCATCATACGGCTGGCTTCCTTATCTGAAAGTCAACCCATGCTGTCTGTTCTGTTTGAGAACGCTTATGTCAACAGCAACAGACAGCTGAACAACAGCAGTACGAAGGAGCATCTATGTCTTTCTGACCACAGGAATACTGAGGTGGTGCAATACAGTTAGCTTGGGTGCCAGTCCTTCTCCATAAGGTGGAGGTTGGAAATAGCAGAAACAGACTAGCACACAGACTGACTCTGAATGTGAGACAGGCTGGAGTTGGGAATGTAGACTAAGTGAGACTTGAGATGGGCTTTCAGTCTTTGTTTCCTTTCACAGTGGCCTCAAAGCTCAGGGGACACCAGATATGCAATATGCAGGAGGACTTAGAACCCCCATAGAGGAAGGTCGAGTGAACCAAGTCTTTCCTCCAAAACAAGCACACACAAAACTACACTGTTAACAGTATATACAGTCATGTGAAAAAGAAAGTACACCCTTTGGAAAGTGGTATTTTATAAAACATATTTGGACACATGGATATTTGAGCTAAATTCCAAACACATTTAATAATAAAGCTAACCCAATTTAACAAATAACACACAAAAAAATGTGCTTTGAAAATGTTATGCAATTAAAATAAACAAAATGCAATTTTCTTAAGCAGAGAAAATGTGTACACCCCTAGATTTACCGTCACCTAAAATGGCTAGAATTAGAATCAGGTGCACCAAAACAGGTGAAAATGATTAGGAAGTCATTAGAGTACCTTGGGCCCAGCCTTCCATAAAGATTAGAAACTTGGTCTGGTTTGGTCTTAACCGTATGGCTGTGTGGTAACATCATGCCAAGATGGAAACACCTCCAAGGCCCTTGAAGAAACATTATTGATGCCAGTGAGTCTGGGAAGGGTTACAAATCCATTTCCAAGCAATCAAAGTACATCATTCCACTGTCTGACGGATCATCTACAAATGGAGAAAACTCCAGACCACTGGCAATCTACCTAGGACTGATCGTCCCACCAAATTCTGACAAAAGATGCTCATAGAAGTCTCTAAGAACCCCAGGATAACATTAAGGGATCTACAGACCTCTTGCCATAATCAGTGTCGAAGTGTATGAGTCAACTGTCAGAAAGAGACTGCACAAACTTGGCCAACATGTGAGGTCAGGAAGAAGCCTCTGCTCTCAAAAAAGAATGTCAAGACTGACGTTTGCCAGACAACACCTGCGTAAAGACCAAAACTACTGGAACATTGTGCTCTGGACAGATGAGTCAAAGGTGGAGTTGTTTGCCCGCAATGCCAGACGCCATCTTTGGCAAAAACGAAACACTGCCTTTGAACAGAAGAACCTCATACCAACCCTAAAGCATGGAGGCGGTGGCATTATGGTTTATGGCTGTCTGATGGCCTGGCCAACTTGCCATCATTTAGTCAACCATGAATTCCATATTGTACCAGAGAATTCTTGAGGAGAATGTGAGGCCATCTGTCAAAAAGCTGAACCGAACATGAATCCTTGCAACAGGACAATGATCCAAAACACACAAAAGCAAAGCTACAACCGAATGGCTCAAAAAGAAGAAATGGAGGGTTATGGAATGGCTGAGTCAAAGCCAAGATCTCAATCCTGTCCAAATGCTGTGGGGGAACTTGAAGTGGGCCTTGCATGCAAGAAATCCCTCGAACATGACACCCTTGACGCAGTACTGTAAAGAAGAATGGGAAAAGATTTCTCAGTCGATATAAGAGACTGATAGACAGTTACAAGAAACGACTACATTAAGTTATTTCAGTCAAAGGGGGCAACACCAGCTATTGAAGCTAGGGGGTGTACTTATTTATTCCACTATGGAATTGCATTTCTGTTGATTTTTGAAGAATAAATGATTGCAAAGTATAATGTTTCATTGGTTAAATTAGGTTACCTTTATCTGTCAATAGTGTTGAAGACTACATATCCATCTGTCCAAATATTTACAAAAAAAGACAACTTTCCAGGGGGCGTACTTACTTTTTTACATGACTGTTTATACACCATTGACTTATACACACGCGCACACACACACAGTGCTCCTTCTCTCATTCTCTATCGACACGAGATAAAATGGTGGAAAAGCAGATTCACTGATGGGACGGATGATGACGATGGCAGACATTCGTTAGGAGTGATGCTAGACTGACTGGGGATTTCCATACAGTAATCACCTGCTATGTTATGGGCTGGGCTCTGGCCATAGGGGCTGGAGAAGCCAAGAGCTCTGCCTAATCCAGTGCCAGAAAATCAGCAGGGTGTGTGTCTTCATACTGTGACTACAATTTGAGCTATAAAAAACACTTTTACAGAGTCATGTCAAGTTCAGAATGATTAGTTATCCCAGGGAGAGAGCCTCATCGTAACATTTGACCATGGTTTTGTGTCATTTTCGTCATACCCAGCAAACAGACACACATGGAGGCTTTGTCTCAGTCTCAGACATTACCCATGTAATGACCTCAGTCCTCAGCCACTCCCCAGACACCAAAACACTCTGTGGTCCAACCATTAATCGACCCCAACTCTGGTCCTTAAGCTGCAGGTGTGTGTGTGGTCATATTTGTATCCCTAGGGTGGTGATCTGCTTTCCCAGGGTTCAATTGAAATTGAAACCTAAATTGTAAAAGTTAAAAAGGCAGACGTGGCCAGCCTGGTCTCTACCCCGACCTGAACTGGCTGTACAGGGCCCTGAGTCATGGGAGAAGAGTTCAGCTGCCACTCATTGTTTTTAACGTCCATTTGATTCACTTCTATATATCTGCCATCACTGGGTTCTGGTATTTTCTGTGTGATTTGGAGCTCACTGCATCGCACCGCACAGAGAGCGGGTCAGAGAGAGCAGTACTGAATCCAGTGGTTTGTCTCATACTGCTTTATTAGATTATCGACTAGCACTGGGAGTAGAAATCAAGTTAGCTCAGATGAGCCCTGGCCTTTGTCTAGCTCTCCCTCCCATTTCTCTATCATTTCATCTCTCTCCCCCACCAGACTCACCCACTCCCATACATTCTCTTATTTTCTCCCCCTTTTCACTCTCTCAACTCCCTTACCCCATTTCCCTTTCCATTCTCTCACCTCCCTCTATCACTTTCTTTCTCTCCCTCCCCCTCCTGCTCTATCTCCTGACCAGTGGACAAAGCAGAGTGGTGTCGGTAGCAGCCAGAGTGGGAGGCCAGAGTAATGTCTGTATTCTGCCAGGGCCAGGCATGTTGTTGTGGGTGTGTGAAAGTCCCAAAACACAGTCACTGGACTGTTGGCACCCGTCTTTCAACCTACAGTAAGGCTTACATTTTTATATATATATATATACACTGAACAAGAATATAAAAGCAAAATGCTGGAGGAGTATTTCTGTCTAATAAAGCCCTTTTGTGGGGAAAATCTCATTCTGATTGGGTGGGCCTGGCTCCCAGTTGGGTGGGCCTATGTCCTCCAAGGCCGTCTACTAGATGTGTCTGCCAGGGAGACTAGAAGTCTACTAGATGTGTCTGCCAGGGAGACTATGGCTGCTCCCCTGCCCAGTCATGTGAAATCCATAGATTAGGGTCTAAGGAATTTATTTCAATTGAGTGATTTCCTTATATGAACTGTAACTCAGCAAAATCTTTGAAATTGTTGCATGTTGCATTTATATTTTTGTTCAGTATATATATATATTTTTTTTTTAATTAAGTCTTACTGTAAGTTGAAAGACGGGTGCCAACAGTCCAGTGACTGTGTTTTGGGACTTTCACTTTTTATATATATATAATCTGTCTGTTTAAATCACTGACAATATCTACAGATAATGTGAAGCACTCCGGCTTGAATGATTTTACAAGACAAATTCCCTGTCAGTCTATAACAGGGTTCCTCAACTGGCGGCCCATTGTTGGACATAAAAGACTAAAAACACCAGCTCCAAGTGAATCCAATTTAGGAAATCCATTCCAAAGTATTCCCACACATAATATAGAGATAATAGACTGAGTATATTAAACATTAGGACCCCCCCCCCCCCCCCCATTAGGACCCCCTTGCCCTCAGAACAGCCTCAATTCGTCGGGGCATGGACTCTACAAGGTGTCGAAAGCGTTCCACAGGGATGATGGCACATGTTGACGCCAATGCTTCCGACAGTTGTGTCAAGTTGTCAATGTGCTTTTGGTGGTGGACCATTCTTGATACACATGGAAACTGTTGAGCGTGAAAAGTCCAGCAGCGTTGCAGTTCTTGACACGAACCGGTGCGCCTGGCACCTACTACCATACTCTGTTCAAAGGTGCTTAAATCTTTTGTCTTGCCCATTCACCCTCTGAATGGCACACATACACAATTCATGTCTCAATTGTCTCAAGGCTTAAAAATACTTATTTAACCTGTCTCCTCCCCTTCATCTACACTGATTGAAGTGGATTTAACAAATGACATCAATAAGGGATCATACCTTTTACCTGGATTCACTTGGTTATGGAAAGAGCAGGTGTTCATAATGTTTTGTATACTCAATGTATGTGATGGTATACAAATGTAAACAAGGTTTGAAATGATTATGTTTCAGTCCAACGTTATATCTGTTTGTGCTTCTCTCGGTCAATTTGCAGTCTACAAATTATTTGTAATTATGTTCCGGCCCCCTGACCGTCAGCTCAAGATAGAATCTGCCCGCAGCTGAATCTAGTTGATGATTCCTTGGTCTATAATAAATAGTGTTCACGGTGAGTTGATTGGTAGTCAAGTAACCTCGTCCCCAGGCTCGAATAGAGATTCAGCAGGTGGATGAGCTTAGTCATCGAGTAACTAACAAGACTGACTGGGAGATTCCCCCTCTTCTGTAAAGGGCATCTGGGGTCATAAATAAGAGGTGGACTGAAATAGAACAACCATGTGGCTCATCGACCATCCATGTCCACTGCACACTAAGTGCAGGGCGTTAGATTGTTTTTGATGGAAAGATGGAAAGGACCTAGTACTCAGAGTCCAAAATGCCTGGCCTTTCCCGTAACCTCGCTCTCTGGTTGTAGGAAAACAACGCCAGCCTCGAGGGCCGCTTCTGATCAGAGGGAAGAATAATAACACTTGTCCAGTCACACATAAAACATGCTCTCCAAACACACACATATACACCCTCAAAGAAGAATGCATATGAACACATTCACAAATACACACACTTTCTCTCGCACTGGCATTTTCTGCAAAGTAAGCAGGCCCTGGGAACTGGCCACGTATCCTGTTAGTTTGAGAGAGTAGGATACAACGGACACTGGACTGAGTGTTTGACAAAAAAAGGAATGTGTGTATGTGATAGACAGAGAGAGAGAGAGAGAGAGAGAGAGAGAGAGAGAGAGAGAGAGAGAAGGAGCAGAGAGAGAGAGAGAGAGAGAGAGAGGGAGAGAGAGAGAGAGAGAGAGAGAGAGAGAGAGAGAGAGGAGAGAGAGAGAGAGAAGAGAGAGAGAAGAGGAGAGAGAGAGAGAGAGAGAGAGAGAGAGAGAGAGAGAGAGAGAGAGAGAGAGAGGAAATGAGCGAGAGAAGAGGAGGATAATATCTAGCCTCACTTGCTTTGGAATGTTAACACATGTATTCCCATGCCAATAAAGCCGCACTTGAACTTGAATTGAATTGAATTGAATTGAGAGAGAGAGAGGCAGAAAGAGAACTCATGTCAGTATTAATTGACCAGTTTGTTTCTTAATGGGTTATGGACTCTTAACCTTCTTGATGGTGTTAATTAAGTCAGTAATATCAAAGGGGTCACTGTTGGCATATGGAGCCAGCGGTAATTTTCTGTACCAGTTTCCTCTTTAATATCCTGTTATGTGTAGCTTTAGCACTAGCAGAGGTTAGAGAAGACGAGAGATAGAGAGAGACAGAGAGGGAAGGTGGTGAAGAGTAAAAGAGGAGAAAACAACTATTTCCTGTACAGGATTTGCCCTACTACATGAACATGGGCTGGTTAGCGCAAGACAGTCGTATCTTCCATACTTTGAGAGATTGGAACCCCAAATTGTCTAACACGGACAAGTTTCTGGTTGTTATAGGATCTATCTGTCGGAAGATCATCAGTTGTCCTCTAACAAATCAACTGTAAGTTTCGGTGTTCCCAAGGTCGTTTTAGGAGCACTATTGTTTTCACCTTAATAGTTTACCTCTGGTGATGTCATTCGGAAACAGAATGTTAACTTTCAATGCTATGCAGACGATACACAGCTGTACATTTCGATGAAAACATGGTGAAGCGCCGAAATTGCCGCTCCTGGAAGCCTGTGTTTCCGACATAAGGAAGTAGATGGCCGCAAATGTTTTACTTTTAAACTCAGACAAAACAGAGATGCTAGTTCTAGGTCCCAAGAAACAAAGAGATCTTCTGTTGGATCTGACAAATAATCTTGATGGTTGTACAGACGTTTCAAATAAAACTGTGAAGGACCTCAGCGTTACTCTGGACCCTGATCTCTCTTTTGACAAACACATGAAGACTATTTCAAGGACAGCTTTTTTCCATCTTCGTAACAATGCAAAAATCAGAAACTTTCTGTCCAAAAATTACGCAGAAAAGTTAATCCTGCTTTTGTCACTTCTAGATTAGACTACTGCAATGCTCTACTTTCCGGCTACCCGGATAAAGCACAAAATAAACTTCAGTTAGGGCTAAAAACGGCTGCTAGAATCTTGACTAGAACCCCAAAATGTGATCATATTACTCCAGTGCTAGCCTCTCTACACTGGCTTCCTGTAAAGGCTCGGGCTGATTTCAAGGTTTTACTGCTAACCTACAAAGCATTACATGGGCTTGCTTCTACCTATCTCTCCGATTTGGTCCTGCCGTACATTGTATTACTGTTGATGATATCTGGAAATGTGCATGTACACCCTGGCCCATCTACCGTTGCTAGGCCCAATTCTGACTTGTTCTCTGATATCTGCTGCACTGATTTCTGCTCTCGTAAAAGCCTGGGTGTTCTAGACATTAACACTAGAAGCTTATTACCTAAAAATGATCAATTGAAAGTGTGGGTTCACAGTTCCAATCCTGATGTGTTGGTCATTACTGAGATGTGGTTAAGGAAGAGTGTTCGAGTACTGATGTTAACCTTTCTGGTTATAACCTTTTTCGGCAAGACAGATCTTCCAAAGGTGGGGGAGTGGCAATCTTTACCAAGGAACACCTTCAGTGCTCGGTTGTCTCCACCAAGTCTGTCCCCAAACAATTTGATTTTCTGGTTTTAAGCATTTAACTTACAAATAGCTCTTTGTTGACTGTTGCTGGGTGRTATCYTRCWCCATCAGCACCGGRCTGTACCCRACCTGCRCTAYGCTCTCTCCTGGCCCCTTACACTAAGTCTGAATTTGTCCTGCTAGGTGACCTAAACTGGGACATGCTTAAACCCCCTGACCAAGTCCTAAAGCAATGGGACTCCCTAAATCTTTCTCAGATTATTACCAATCCCACAAGGTATGACTCCAAACACCCAGAAAAGGCTACTCTCCTTGATGTTATCCTCACAAATAATCCTGATAGGTATCAGTCTCGTGTTTTCTGTAATGACCTGAGTGATCACTGTTTTATAGCCTGTGTTCGTAATGGCTGCTCAGTGAAAAGACCTGTCCTGAATTGTTATAGACGCTTGCTGAAAAACTTTAATGAGCAAGCCTTTCTTCATGACCTGGCCTCTGTAAAATGGTATAGAATCAGCTTGAAGATGCTTGGACCTTCTTTTTTGATGTTTTCAATGGTGTTAACAAACACGACCCCATGAAGAAAAGGAGAATTAAAAACAGGTTCAGCCCCAGCCCCTCAAGAATTGCATTTGGCGAAAGGCTCGGCACACGCATACTCAGGCTGACGCTCTCGTTCAGAAAAATTAGAAATACGTGCACTCAGGCTATCCGGAAGGCCAAAGTTAGTTACTTTAAGGAGCAGATCTCTCTCTGTGGGTCTAACCCCAAGAAGTTCTGGAAAACGGTTAAAGACCTGAAGAATAAACCCTCCTCCTTACAGCTGTCCATGTCCCTTAATGTTGATGATGTGGTTGTTACTGACAAGAAGCACATGGCTGAGCTCTTTAATCACCACTTCATTAAGTCAGGATTGCTATTTGACTCAGCCATGCCTCCTTGCCCGTCCAACATTTCCTCATCTCCCACCCCTTCTAATGCGACTTTCCCCCATGCTTCTCCCTCTTTTTCCCCTGCCCCGCTACAAAGTTTCTCCCTGCAGGCAGTCACTGAGTCTGAGGTGCTAAAGGAGCTCATGAAACTTGACCCCAAAAAACCATCTGGGTCAGATGGTTTAGACCCTTTTTTCTTTAAAGTTGCTGCCCCTATCATCGCCAAGCCTATCTCTGACCTTTTTAACCTGTCTCTCCTTTCTGGGGAGGTTCCCATTGCTTGGAAGGCAACCACGGTTCATCCTTTATTTAAAGGGGGAGATCAAGCTGATCCGATACTGTTATAGGCCTATTTCTATTTTGCCCTGTTTATCAAAAGTGTTTGAAAAACTTGTCAATAATCAACTGACTAGCTTTCTTGATGTCTATTGTAATCTCTCTGGTATACTATCTGGTTTCCGCTCAGGTTATGGATATGTCACTGAAACCTTAAAGGTCCTCAATGATGTCACCATTGCCTTTGATTCTAAGCAATGTTGTGCTGCTATTTTTATTGACTTGGCCAAAGCTTTTGATACGGTAGACTATTCCATTCTTGTGGGCCGGCTAATGAGTATTGGTGTCTCTGAGGGGTCTTTGGCCTGGTTTGCTAACTACCTCTCTCAAAGAGTGCAGTGTAAAAAGTCAGAAAACCTGCTGTCTCAGTCACTGCCTGTCACCAAGGGAGTACCCCAAGGCTCAATCCTAGGCCCCACGCTCTTCTCAATTTACATCAACAACATAGCTCAGGCAGTAGGAAGCTCTCTCATTCATTTATATGCAGATGATACAGTATACTCAGCTGGTCCCTCCGCGGATTTTGTGTTAAATGCTCTACAACAAAGCTTTCTTAGTGTCCAACAAGCTTTCTCTACCCTTAACTTTGTTCTGAACAACACCAAAGCAAAGGTCATGTGGTTTGGTAATAAGAATGCCCCTCTCCCCACAGGTATGATTACTACCTCTGAGGGTTTAGAGCTTGAGGTAGTCACCTCATACAAGTACTTGTGAGTATGGCTAGACGATACACTGTCCTTCTCTCAGCACATATCAAAGCTGCAGGCTGAAGTTAAATATAGACTCGGTTTCCTCTATCGTAATCGCTTCTCTTTCACCCCAGCTCCCAAAATAACCCTGATTCAGATGACAATCCTACCCATGCTAGATTACGGAGACATAATTTATAGATCGGGAGGTAAGGGTGCTCTCGAGCGGCTAGATGTTCTGCCAGTCACATTCTGTTAAAGGTCCCCAAAGCACGCACATCCCTGGGTCGCTCTGCTTTTCAGTTCGATGCAGCTAGCGACTGGAATGAGCTGCAACAAACACTCAAACTGGACAGTTTTATCTCAATCTCTTAATTCACAGACTCAATCATGGACACTCTTACTGACAGTTGTGGCTGCTTTGTGTGATGCTTTGTTGTCTCTACCTTCTTGCCCTTTGTGCTGTTGTCTGTGCCCAATAATGTTTCTACCATGTTTTGTGCTGCTACCATGTTGTGTTGCTACATGTTGTTGTCATGTTGTGTTGCTGCCATGCTGTGTTGTCATGTGTTGAAGCCATGCTGTGTTGTCATGTGTTGCTGCCTTGCTATGTTGTTGTCTTAGGTCTCTCTTTATGTAGTGTTTTCTCTCTTGTCGTGATGTGTGTTTTGTCCTGTATTTATATTGTATTTATTCATTTATTTATAATCCCAGCCCCCGTCCCCGCAGGACACCTTTTGCCTTTTGGTAGACCGTCATTGTAAATAAGAATTTGTTCTTAACTGACTAGCCTAGTTAAATAAAGGTTAAATAATTATTTTATAAAAAACATACCTACACGTACACTACGGTCACAAGACACAGGCCTCCTTATTGTCCTTTGAATTTCTAAGCAAACAGCTGGAGGCAGGGCWTTCTCCTATATAGCTCAATTTTTATGGAATGGTCTGCCTATCCATGTGAGAGACGCAGACTCGGACTCGACCTTTAAGTCTTTATTGAAGACTCATCTCTTCAGTAGGTCCTATTATTGAGTGTAGTCTGGCCCAGGAGTGTGAAGGTGAACAGAAAGGCACTGGAGCAACGAACCACCCTTGCTGTCTCTGCTTGGCTGGTTCCCCTCTCTCCACTGGGAATCTCTGCCTCTAACCCTATTACGGGGGCTGAGTCACTGGCTAACTGGTTCTCTTCCATCCCGTCCCTAAGAGGGGTGCGTCACTTGAGTGGGTTGAGTCACTGACGTTATCTTCCTGTTTGGCGCCCCCCCTCGGGTTCCCTTCTGTCGCAGCCTCCAGTATTTATGCTGCAATAGTTTGTGTCGGGGTGCTAGGGTCAGTCTGTTATGTCTGGAGTATTTCTCCTGTCTTATCCGGTGTCCTGTGTGAATTTAAGTATGCTCCCTCTCTCCCTCCACTCCCGGAGGACCTGAGCCCTGGGACCATGCCTCAGGACTACCTGGCCTGATGACTCCTTGCTGTCCCCAGTCCACCTGGTTGTGCTGCTGCTCCAGTTTCAACTGTTCTGCCTGCGGCTATGGAACCCTGACCTGTTCCCCGGACGTACTACCTTGTTCAGGACCTGCTGTTTTCGACTCACTCTCGCACCTGCTGTCTCTAACTCTGAATGATCGGATATGAAAAGCCAACTGACATTTACTCCTGAAGTGCTGACCTGTTGCACCCTCTACAACCACTGTGATTACTATTATTATTTGACCCTGCTGGTCATCTATGAACGTTTTAACATCTTGGCCATGTACTGTTATAATCTCAACCTGGCACCGCCAGAAGAGGACTGTCCACATCCCAGAGCCTGGTTCCTCTCTAGGTTTCTTCCTAGGTTCCTGCCTTCTAGGGAGTTTTTCCTTGCCACCGTGCTTCTACATCTGTATTGCTTGCTGTTTGGGGTTTTAGGCTGGGTTTCTGTATAGCACTTTTTGACGTCGGCCTTTTTACATCAGCCGACGTCAAAAAAGGGCTTTATAAATACATTTGATTGATTTATGTTTAAGAGGCAGTGCTGCAGAGTAAAGCTGTAATACCCTGTTGCACCTCTACAGGCGTTCTGGGCAACTTGACCCTTCCAGCACGTGGCTAGACCACCGACAGAGATGTGTTTGACTGTCGCTGACATCCACACCTTCACTAGGGGCACTAGAATGTAGTCAGCAGCGCTACTTCTTTACCTTAGTCCAGCATCTTTGCCTGTTTAGTTCTTCCGAATTCTGTGAGGTTTAAACGGCAGGTATTCTAGTGTCTTCCCTCCTTACTTCTCTCTCCCGTGTTCTAATTCTAAATCTGCTGGAGATCATGCTTTCTGAACTCTGTACCTTTTGTTGCTGAGGCAACCTGCCACATTATTTCATAGATAGGTTAAAGATCCGAGTCCTGGTTTCCAAACTGTTTCACAAATATACAGCTCCATTGTAGCAGTCTTGATTTGTGGTTTACTGTATGACCCACTGCATTCTGCCATAAGACTGTCCTGCTCAGAAACGTGAGAGAATGTACAGTAAATACAAAGACAAATAAATTGTTTAACAATATTCAAACTTTATTGATTTTAACATCTTGAATCTAATGGCAAAACTATAAAAGAAAACTTAAGGCAAAACAAGATTCCAGGCAAAAAGGACACATCAAACAAGCATAAACCATTAGAGTTGTAGGCATCCTGACTATATGCAACAGCAAGTGTCTGTCAACACATTAACCTGTGTGTGTCTGTGTGTGAGAGAGAAAGGTGAGAGCAAAGCTGAGGAATCATTCCATAAGACCTATGACTTTTTATTTAACAGGACTTAGATCAAGGTGGCATGTGGACATGGTTAAAAAGCAATAAGGCAACAAAAAAAAACAGCTCCAGAGCTTCACACTAATAATGACAGCTGCCTCGAGAGCCAGAGACATGTAAAGATCAGCCAACTGGGTACAATACTAACGTACACCGTTGTTCCAGAGAACGCTACATTCTAAGGTCAAGAATGTAAATTCCATTTTTGGTTGGAATGTAGGCAAGTCATGGAATGCTTGGTGACAATATTTAGGACAATTTGCCATACTATGCATGTCTGTGGCTCTGGCCAGCTAACCCATTCTTCTGTGTCTGGTTTAGGCTCCCAAAGCGAAGTGTGATTGAGAAAACAAAGACAACATTTAAAGATGCTCTTATAACACAAAGCATCTTTGATTTCATCTTTACAAGGGGTCTGAAAATGTGGAGTCCCTTTGATATCTATTGGGTGTACTATCCCGTTACAACAAAAATAACCTTAATTTATGTTCAACTGAGTAAGGCACTTTTCTTGAAAAGGTGCAGGGAGAGGAACTGTGTGAGTCTACGGGCACTGGAAAAAATTGGCAACAATTAGAATATTTGTATTAGTTGCTGTGGGTACTGGCGATGTCATGTGACATCTACTGAAAGAAAATACTATCTCACTGCAAGATGGTGCATTTCTATGGTAGGCAGTCATTTTAAATCAGTTTCAAAAACAAACATTGTGTCCTTAGGACTATGGCAAAAGGAGAAATAACAGGGAAGTAACACTCAGAATGCTGGATTGATTCACAAATGCTTATCAGTTGCCACAGCATACTGTGAAGCTGTGAACGCAGCCAAGGCAAAACTAGATTTGTACTTCTGACATGCCATAGTTCGGGGGTCTTTGGGACGTAGCCTAATGCCGTTGGGTGACTGTAGATGAATATTGTAAAAGGCATGCTTAAAGCAATCAAGAAAAAAAACATGAAATCAGGGACAATGAAGGCCAAGGAAAGACGCATGCGCAGATTTAAATGACATTGAGTGTGTTCATACAAAACAACAAAGTGATAATTTTTTCCCATCATTAGGAAAATATTGAGCTAAGAGTTCTCACAAGCATTCATACATTTTTGGAAGCAATACAAAAACAATAAGGCAAAAAGTAGAAAGCAAAGCTTCGTCAGTGCAACGCTCCATTTTCCATGCCAAGACTGAGGACTTTGATGCACATTGTTTAGGCATACTCTCCACTAGCATACTGTTTGACAAATTCATCAAGTGGTTCTTTTTATTTTAAGTGTCTGAAGCACCATGAGCCTAATTCAAAATAAAATATAACAATTTCAAGCATTGGACATGCAAACATGCAAAAAATTACAAACAAAAACACAACCAAGTCTTGACATTGACAAGCCACTGCAAGCGAAAGCAATTGATAAAACACTAAAAAAAGATCCATCATCTTGCCTTTACACGATTGAAAGTGGAAACCTTGAAGGTAGATCAACTGAAGGACATGACAGCTCTATGTACAAGGTGGACATCACACTGTTAGCAGCAAGCTAATCAAAGAACTAGACATACTGTACGAGCACTACATTTGGGAAACCTACAGTGCCTTGAGAAAGTATTCAAACCTCTGGACTTTTTCTACAATTTGTTGTGTTACAAAGTGGGATTAAAATGGATTTAATTGTAATTTTTTGCCAACGATCTAGACAAAATATTCTAACGTCAAAGCAGAAGAAAAATCCCCCAAAAACTTCTAGGAGTTTTGCACACCTGGATTGTGCAATACGTGCACATTATTCTTAAAATTATTCAAGCTGTCTAGTTGGTTGTTGATCATTACTAGACAGCCATTTTCAAGTCTTGCTATAGATTAATGAGCAGATTTAAGTAAAAGCCCAACCAGGCCACTCAGGAACATTCAATGTTGTCTTGGTAGAAACTCCAGTGTATATTTGGCATTGTGTTTTAGGAATTGTCCTGCTGAAAGGTGAATTTGTCTCCCAGTGTCTGTTTGAAAGCAGACAAATCAGGTTTCCCGCTATGGTTTTACTTGTGCTTAGCTCTATTCCGTTTATTCTTATCCTAAAAACTCCCTAGTCCTTGCCGAAGACAAGCATACCCATAGCATGATGTAGTCACCACCATGCTTGGAAATATGAAGAGTGGTACTGAATGATGTGTTGGGAGTATCCCCAAACATAATGCTTTGTATTCAAAACAAAGTGTCAAATTTCTTTTGCCACATTTTCTGCAGTATTACTTTAGTGCCTTATTGCAAACAGGATTCATGTTTTGGAATATTTTTTTTCCTGTACAGGCTTCCTCCTTTTCACTCTGTCAATTAGGTTAGTATTGCGGAGCAACTAGAATGTTGTTGATCCATCCTGTTTTCTCCCATCAGTCATTAAACTCTGTAACTGTTTTAGAGTCACCATTGGCCTCATGGTGAAATCCCTGAGCGGTTTTCTTCCTCTCCAGCAACTGAGTTAGGAAAGACGCCTGCATCTTTGTAGTGACTGGCTGTATTGACACACCATCCAAAGTGTCATTAATAACCACCATGCTCAAAGGAATATTCAAATGTCTGCTTTTTTATTTTTTACCCATCTTCCAATAGGTGCCCTTCTTTGCAAAACATTGGAAAACCTCTCTGGTCTTTGTGGTTGAATCTGTGCTTGAAATTAACTGTTCGACCGAGGGACCTTAGATAATTGTACGTGTGGGGTTTTAGAGATGGAGTAGTCATTTAAAAATCATGTTAAACACTATTATTGCACACAGAGTGAGTCCATGTAATTTACATGACTCATTAAGCACATTTTTACCCCTGAACTTATTTAGGCTTGCCATAACAAAGGGGTTGAATACCTTTCCACTCGAGACATTTCAGCTTTAAATTTTTAATTAATTTGGAAACATTTCTAAAAACATAATTCCACTTTGACATTTTGGGTATTGTGTGCAGATCAGTGATACAAAATCTCAATTTAATCAATTTTAGGCTATAACAACACAAAGTGGAAAAAGTCAAGGGGTGTCAATACTTTCTGAAGGAACTCCTCTCCTTGGCACTGCACTTAAAAAAAGGCAGAGCTCACTGGGAGAAAAGAAAACTCCCAAAATGAAAAGGACATCTCAACATTGCATCCATTTTAAGTTCAGGGACCAGGTATTAGTTAGTTATTTGATCATTTCAAAACTATCAGTCCAATTTATGCATGACTCCAGGAAAAACAAATGTATTAAGAACTAAGCCAAAAATTATTCTTCACTATTATTTTTCAAAAACACAGGCTATAAGGATGTGCCTGTACAATATGAGGGGGAACTAGCACTAGGGTGCTGTGGGGAACATTCAAAACTTCTGCCTGCATAGGTGACATCTCAACCAATGCCATTATAATCAATTGATACTGTAATAGGTCTTCATCCATCAAAGACCAAGATGAGGAACTAATGTATCGGTCTACTCTTCAATAATAAAAGGCTATTCAGTCCAGCTGGGATACTAGGGTTCTGCTGTTCAGGGTTGGGCCCAATTCATTGCAATTATTCAGCCAGTTCAGGAAGTCAACTGAAATTGAAATCATTCCCAATCTTCTATGAGGAACATTTTGGAATTTCAGGTAACTACTTGGTTTGAGTGAATTAAAAATGGGATTGAGAACCACCCTGGTTCTGTTCTCTCTGCTCATCACCAATATCAGCACTGTGTTACCGCTCCTGTCACCAGACTGCTTTTACTTCACAACAACGACACTCAGGCCTCAGCTAGGAGGAAGAGGAGCAGCATCATAATTCTCACTCATCCCCTCTAAGTCACATTTAACATTAAAGGCACTTTACTGCTATCACTGTACGCATCAATAAGGTGCAGGCTGTCTTATCTTCATCTCTTCCATTCAACACTTGAATTCATAATTAGACTTATTTAATCATTCTCATATATTTACTACAATCTTTTATCTGTAGAACCCTTCGACCATGTCCCAAAGACTTGACTCATTGCGATTGCCTTCCTGTTAAGGGAAGATCTCAAGTCTACTGACTCGACTCTTCACTGTGATCCGTTTGGCTGAAGCCGGTAAAGACAGAGGGGGTTGTAGAAATGGGGATTGATTTGGGTGTATTGCATTGAGCTGCTCTCTTGGCAGCGTGTGGTGTGTGCTGTGTCTTAACACCAAGAGTCTGACTCATCCTCCGCTTCAGATGGAGGCATCTTCATACAGAATATTCTAACTTAAAGAATGGAGTACTGCTTCTAGTTCTCTTTTTGTTTGGACTTTCTCAGGTACCTCTACCATCAGTTGATTATAACCCCTTTATATAGGTGTGAAAAACCCTGCCCAGATCTGTCCCACGACAAACAAGAATAAAAGCTATGCTGCATCATCCAGTCATCAAATTCTGAAAAATAACAGGGGAGGGGACCTCAGTGTTTCCGAAGCGTTACCAAGGTGCATGAAGGCCACAAGCTAATGCCATGGCAGCCCCACTATATTCCAACAGAACAGAAAGTCCTTCACATAAATGACTGTTGGCTCTTTAAATGGCAGGCCAGGCAGGTAAAACATTAAAATGAAGGGCCAGGGGAGAGGAGCAGTAAATGAAGCTGATTTTCCTCCAGTCACAATGACTAACTGAATGAGGAGGGGGGGAAAGAGGGGAAACACAGTGATGTAATCCTATGTGCTGAAGGCTGCACCAGGGTGTGAGAAATGCGTAGTGTACTACATCCAGTAAAAGATGTGGCGCAAATGTGGGTGTGTACCACAGGAGGTTGGTGGCACCTTAATTGGGGAGGACGGGCTGGTGCTAATGGCTAGAGCCGGAATGGTATCCGTTCCAAACTAAACACACAACAGAAGGCTGCTGAGGAGAAGACGGCTCATAATAATGGCTGGAACGGAGCAAACGGAATGGAATTAGACACATGCCATGCGTTTGATGCCATTCCGTTTGCGCCGTTCCAGCCATTATTATGAGCCGTCTTCTCCTCAGCAGCCTTCTGTTGTGTGTTTAGTTTACAGCCCATGTGTGTATTCAGGCTACAGGCCTAAACCACAGGTTGCTAGCACAATGCAATGAGGAGTGGGGATTGTGGGAGAAACACTGTTTGAGAGAATCACAATGGCCAGGGGTTAGGGGGTTGATATTAGGAGGTTCCAGCTGGCCCGGGAGGGGTGGGGGGCCAGAGTAGGTGTTGGTGTGGGTCCTTCAGAGGGTGTGGTAGTTGCGGTCCTTGGACTTGCAGAACTTGTAGAGGAAGAAGAGCACAGCCTGCAGGCCCAGGACCAGCACGATGCCCCCAATGAAGCTTGCTGCGTCAAACGTTGCATTCTTATGAGGTGCAGGAGAGGGCCCCACTGGTGACGCAGTGCTGTCTGCACAGGGTGGGAGTGAGAGCAAAGTCATACCACTGTATCGCCACTAGCCTCTAGGGCTATGTAGAACCACAAACATATTGATAATACACTGGTGGAATTGAGTTTTGATTCAGTAATTTGATTCAGTAATATGATTTGATTTCAGACTGGGCTTGCATGGGAACTTACTTGAAGCAGTCGTTGTGTCAGAGACTGGGACGGTGCCGTTAGTGGGCAGGGCGGTTGGTACTGCAGTGGTCAGGTTAGCTGGACACAGCAGTAAGATATCAGTTTAAAACCATTTCACCACTTACAAAAACAGTTGACCATTTACCCATATTTAGGGTTGACATTACAACCATCAGGCCACACAGTAGAGACACACTGATTAGAAGGGAGCAGCTGAGAGGCTGGTTTTTGCTGGTTACCTGTGGTGGACTCAGTGGTAGAGCTGTTAGTGACATTGCTGACCGTAGGGGTGAGGGTAGGGATAGCAGTCGTGATGGGGGTAAGGGGTTTGGCTGAACTTGAAGTAAAAGGCAGCACTGAAGAGACCGACACAGAGAGAGACAGAGTATAAAGCAGGGCTGTGACGATTTCAGTATTGCAATATTTTTTCCAAGGCAAAAATGAAAACACAAAGCAGACCTAACACTACGGTCCTGCTGTACGTAAAATATTGTGCACTATTGCTTGGAAAATAAACGTGACTCTGGAAGAGAACCTAATCACGTTCGTCTCCAACATTAGGGCTGTTAATCTAAAGTAGTTAAATCCGCTTTGCTTTTTGTTTCCTTGCCACAATACTAATGAGTATCGCGATACTGGTATCATCCCGGGCCTAGTATAAAGCAGGGAAGAAAGAGACATACCACCATAACAACCAGGCTACATCTGGATAGTCCCAAAATGCCTTCTGCATTCCCCTCCTGCCTTCCATTTTGATCTGACAGGATTTGGTAGGTGAATGTAATAGCGTGAATTCATACAAATAGCTTTCGCCCATCTAATCCTTTTGGACCAGTGGAATGACAAGGGAGGAGGAAGGCAGCGACAAAGCAATTAGGAAAGGAGGGAAGCATTTCAGAGTATTGAGAGAAAGCAACTGACACCACATAGAGATATAGAATGTCTACATATGCCTAGATCAGTCACTTTCTGTTGAAGGCCAGTCCTGTGTCATGTTAACAAAGTGACAGTCACTGGAATGACAAAGCACATGTAATCCCTCTGGAGTAGCCTTTAAATGAACCAGGTGATGGTATTGGACTTTACCTGAGCAGGTTTCATTGGAGCAGGCGCCTATGCTCATGTTCTGACTGTTTACGGTGACGTTGACACAGGAGACATCTGGAGTTGCTGTAACTGAACAGAGGGGATAAAAGGAACAAACAAGCACCAATGAAAGATGTCGTTTTCCAGTAGAGCACTAACACAAAGACTACATGTGTTCAGGTGATCGGGAATCTTTAGGAAAACTATATTAATCCTGGCACCATAGGGAACATGAGCCATTTACGAACACAAGGGCTGCATTCCAAACACTGAAGACACCCTATCCCCTCAGCCCTCAAATTAAGTGGACACTTCTGATGATGTCTGACGAGTATACACTTGCAGGGTAAGGGAGGAAGGAATGATTTTTAAATGGACCGCCCTTGCACAGAAATTCGTCACTCGTTCATCCCGCGATGATTGTGTTTCAGCCACCGGTAGCTTGTGGGTGCTTTACATATGCTACAGTCAATTACAATTGCAAGTCTACTTACAATTAACTGTATAATGATTAATACACTGCTCAAAAAAATAAAGGGAACACTTAAACATCACAATGTAACTCCAAGTCAATCACACTTCTGTGAAATCAAACTGTCCACTTAGGAAGCAACACCGATTGACAATAAATTTCACATGCTGTTGTGCAAATGGAATAGACAAAAGGTGGAAATTATAGGCAATTAGTAAGACACCCCCAAAAAAGGAATGGTTCTGCAGGTGGTGACCACAGACCACTTCTCAGTTCCTATGCTTCCTGGCTGATGTTTTGGTCACTTTTGAATGGTGGCGGTGCTTTCACTCTAGTGGTAGCATGAGACGGAGTCTACAACCCACACAAGTGGCTCAGGTAGTGCAGTTCATCCAGGATGGCACATCAATGCGAGCTGTGGCAAAAAGGTTTGCTGTGTCTGTCAGCGTAGTGTCCAGAGCATGGAGGCGCTACCAGGAGACAGGCCAGTACATCAGGAGACGTGGAGGAGGCCGTAGGAGGGCAACAACCCAGCAGCAGGACCGCTACCTCCGCCTTTGTGCAAGGAGGTGCACTGTCAGAGCCCTGCAAAATGACCTCCAGCAGGCCACAAATGTGCATGTGTCTGCTCAAACGTTCAGAAACAGACTCCATGAGGGTGGTATGAGGGCCCGACGTCCACAGGTGGGGGTTGTGCTTACAGCCCAACACCGTGCAGGACGTTTGGCATTTGCCAGAGAACACCAAGATTGGCAAATTCGCCACTGGCGCCCTGTGCTCGTCACAGATGAAAGCAGGTTCACACTGAGCACATGAGCACATGTGACAGACGTGACAGAGTCTGGAGACGCCGTGGAGAACGTTCTGCTGCCTGCAACATCCTCCAGCATGACCGGTTTGGCGGTGGGTGTCATGGTGTGGGGTGGCATTTCTTTGTGGGGCCGCACAGCCCCTGTCTCTTATACACATCTAGATGTGTATAAGAGACAGCTTGTGAGACCATATGCTGACACATGCACATTTGTGGCCTGCTGGAGGTCATTTTGCAGGGCTCTGGCAGTGCACCTCCTTGCACAAAGGCGGAGGTAGCGGTCCTGCTGCTGGGTTGTTGCCCTCCTACGGCCTCCTCCACGTCTCCTGATGTACTGGCCTGTCTCCTGGTAGCGCCTCCATGCTCTGGACACTACGCTGACAGACACAGCAAACCTTTTTGCCACAGCTCGCATTGATGTGCCATCCTGGATGAACTGCACTACCTGAGCCACTTGTGTGGGTTGTAGACTCCGTCTCATGCTACCACTAGAGTGAAAGCACCGCCACCATTCAAAAGTGACCAAAACATCAGCCAGGAAGCATAGGAACTGAGAAGTGGTCTGTGGTCACCACCTGCAGAACCATTCCTTTTTTGGGGGTGTCTTACTAATTGCCTATAATTTCCACCTTTTGTCTATTCCATTTGCACAACAGCATGTGAAATTTATTGTCAATCGGTGTTGCTTCCTAAGTGGACAGTTTGATTTCACAGAAGTGTGATTGACTTGGAGTTACATTGTGATGTTTAAGTGTTCCCTTTATTTTTTTGAGCAGTGTATATGCCTACTATATGATAGCTAGCAAAATAATTAGCTAACTAACGGTTAGCCTGCCTAGCTGGAACTTCTGAAGAATGAAAACATTTTATTTAAAAAATTTCCAAAAACGAACCAAACATCATTACTTTTACAAGACGTGTTTGTGCCGTCATGTGCATTAGTAGCACAATTTATAACTTATTTACATTTGTTTTTACTTACACTTCAATGTTGACGTTTTCATTTTTGGCAGACGTTTCTTAGCGGATGTACAATCGTCGCAAATTTAATTATGGGGAGTTTCAGACCCCAAAGTGAACATAATTGTACACTCGCAAACTCGACTAAAAACGAGGGCTGAGGGGCGTACGTTTTAAAACTTCCCTTGCTTGGCGAATCATTTGGACCGCCCTCCAAGATGGTGACAGGGATTCCCCCAAGGGCATAAGGCGAGGTTAAGTGGACGAGGGTGTGTCTTTTATGAGTTTGAACCACAGCCAAGTATTATCTTGTTTTCAGTCAAATGGGATGGGCTTGTCAGCTCAGGAGTCTAGTGTGAGTTCAGTCATTCTCCTTCCTGGAAAGTCAAAAATCATAGCCAGCCCCCTCCCCCACTGCATGATCTTTCCCATTACTGATTAATCCAAGGGGGTGGATAGATACACTACAGTTCAAAAGTTTGGGGTCACTTAGAAATGTCCGTGTTTTTTAAAGAAAAGCACATTTTTTTGTCCATTAAAATAACATCAAATTGATCAGAAATACAGTGTAGACAATGTTAAATGTTGTAAATGACTATTGTTGCTTGAAAAGGCAGATTTTTTATGTGATATCTACAGAGGCCCATTATCAGCAACCATCACGCCTCTGTTCCGATGGCACGTTGTGTTAGCTAATCCAAGTTTATCACTTTAAAAAGGCTAATTGATCATTAGAAAACCCTTTTGCAATTATGTTAGCATAGCTGAAAACTGTTGTGCTGATTAAAGAAGCAGTAAAACTGGCCTTCTTTAGACTAGTTGAGTATCTGGAACATTTGTGGGTTCGATTACAGGCTCAAAATGGCCAGAAACAAAGCACTTTCTTCTGAAACTCGTCAGTCTATTCTTGTTCTGAGAATTGAAGTCTATTCCATGGGAGAAATTGTCAAGAAACTGAAGATCTCATACAACGCTGTGTACGACTCCCTTCACAGAACAGCGCAAACTGTCTCTAACCAGAATAGAGGGAGTGGGAGACCCCGGTGCACAACAGAGCAAGAGGACAAGTACATTAGTGTCTAATTTGAGAAACAGATGCCTCACAAGTCCTTAACTGGCAGCTTCATTAAATAGTACCCACAAAACACCAGTCTCAACGTCAACAGTGAAGAGGCGACTCTGGGATGCTGGCCATCGAGGCAGAGTTCCTCTGTCCAGTGTCTGTGTTCTTTTTGCCATCTTAAATCTTTTTGGCCAGTCAGAGATGGCTTTTTCTTTGCAACTCTGCCTAGAAAGCCAGCATCCCGGAGTCGCCTCTTCACAGTTGACGTTGAGACTGGTGTTTTGTGGGTACTATTTAATGAAGCTGCCAGTTAAGGACTTGTGAGGCATCTGTTTCTCAAACTAGACACTAATGTACTTGTTCTCTTGCTCAGTTGTGCACCGGCGCCTCCCACTCTCTCTATTCTGGTTCTATTCTGAAAGTGCTCTGTTTCTGGCCATTTTGAGCCTGTAAATCAAACCCACAAATGCTGATGCTCCAGATACTCAACTAGTCTAAAGAAGGCCAGTTCTATTGCTTCTTAAATCAGCACAACAGTTCGCTAACTATGCTAACATAATTGCAAAAGGGTTTTCTAATGATCAATTAGGCTTTTAAAATGATAAACTTGGATTAGCTAACAACGTGCCATTGGTTGCTGATAATGGGTTTATGTGGATCCATTACAAATCTGCCATTTCCAGCTACAATAGTCATTTACAACATTAACAATGTCTACACTGTATTTCTGATCAATTTGATGTTATTTTAAATGGACAAAAAAAAGTGCTTTTCAAGGACATTTCTAAGTGAACTCAAACTTTTAAACGGTAGTGTGTGTACACACAATCTATATAGAGATATGAGTCCCATTCAAAAGTTTGGACACCTACGCATTCAAGGATCCTTTATTTTTTACTATTTTCTACATTGTAGAATGATAGTGAAAACATCAAAACTATGAAACAACACACATGGAATCTACACACAAAGCCCATAATGACAATGAGAAAACAGGTTTTTAGAAATCTTGATTTCATCAGACCAGAGAATCTTGTTTCTCATGTCTGAGAGTTCTTTAGGTGCGTTTTGGCAAACTCCAAGCAGGCTGTCACATGCCATTTTACTAAGGAGTGGCTTCCGTCTGGCCGCTCTACCATAAAGGCCTAATTGGCGGGGAGTGCTGCAGAGATGGCTGTCCTTCTGAAAGGTTATCCCATCTCCACAATGGAACTCTGGAGCTCTATCAGAGTGACCATCAGGTTCTTGGTCACCTCCCTGACCTTCTCCCCCGATTGCGCAGTTTGGTCGGGCGGCCAGCCCTAGGAAGAGTCTTGGTTGTTCCAAACTTCCATTTAAGAATGATGGAGGCCACTGTGTTCTTGGGGACCTTCAATGTTGCAGACATCTGAGACACAATCCTGTCTCGGAGCTCTACAGACAATTCCATAGACCTCATGGCTTGCTTTTTCCTCTGACATGCACTGTCAACTGTGGGACCTTTATATAGACAGGTGTGTACGACCCTGCCTCACGCAGGAAGCGGCGCAGGTCCTAATCCAGGCACTTGTCATTTCCCGTCTGGATTACTGCAACTCGCTGTTGGCTGGGCTCCCTGCCTGTGCCATTAAACCCCTACAACTCATCCAGAACGCCGCAGCCCGTCTGGTGTTCAACTTTCCCAAGTTCTCTCACGTCACCCCGCTCCTCCGCTCTCTCCACTGGCTTCCAGTTGAAGCTCGCATCCGCTACAAGACCATGGTGCTTGCCTACGGAGCTGTGAGGGGAACGGCACCTCCGTACCTTCAGGCTCTGATCAGGCCCTACACCCAAACAAGGGCACTGCGTTCATCCACCTCTGGCCTGCTCGCCTCCCTACCTCTGAGGAAGTACAGTTCCCGCTCAGCCCAGTCAAAACTGTTCGCTGCTCTGGCACCCCAATGGTGGAACAAACTCCCTCACGACGCCAGGTCAGCGGAGTCAATCACCACCTTCCGGAGACACCTGAAACCCCACCTCTTTAAGGAATACCTAGGATAGGATAAAGTAATCCTTCTAACCCCCCCCCCCCCCCCTTAAAAGAGTTAGATGCACTATTGTAAAGTGGTTGTTCCACTGGATATCATAAGGTGAATGCACCAATTTGTAAGTCGCTCTGGATAAGAGCGTCTGCTAAATGACTTAAATGTAAATGTGTGTCCCTCCAAATCATGTCCAATCAATTAAATTTACCACAGGTGGCCTCCAATCAAGTTGTAGAAACATCTCAAGGATGATCAATGGAAACAGGATGCACCTAAGCTCAATTTCCAGTCTCATAGCAAAGCGTCTGAACACTTATATAAATAAGGTATGTTTTTTTAATCAATTTGCAAAAACGTCATGAAACCCATTTTCGCTTTGTGATTATGGGGTATTGTGTGTAGATTTTTTATTGGTTTTAAATCGATTTTAGAGTAAGGCTGTAACGACACAAAATGTGGAAAAAGTCAAGGGGTCTGAATACTTTCCGAATGCACTGTACATTTTTGGCCATCAACCGGTTGGTGACCACCGCTTTCGTGTGTGCCCACTGCACAACAAATTAAGCCAACTTCCTTGAGTTCACAGAAAATGTCTTTAAGGGACCAAGTGTTAAAACGCTCTATATTTATTTGTGTGTGTGTATTGTTAGATATTGCTGCAGTGTTGGAGCTAGAAACACAAGCATTTCACTGCACTGGCAAGAACATCTCAATCTGTGTACGCAACCAATAAAGTTTGATTTGATAAAGAAACAGCGTGATATCAATAAAGCTAGGTAGACTTGCTGCTGTTCATAGCATAAACACATCAACTCTAACAGAAACCTACAGGTGATTTATCTCATGCTCGTACTGTTCTGAAACTTTGAGCACTGCCACTACCCTAGTCTTGCTAAGTAGTGGAGAATCTTAATTGAATACTCCTCGCATTCTCTCCTTCTCAAAACCCCACTGGAGGAGAAGGTCAGAGGGGAGGGACCTCTGGTTCTCTCATCCAATGGGGTTTTGAGAAGGAGACGAGAGGACACGAGGAATATGCAATTAAGATCATCCGTGTGTGACCCCACTATCCGTGTGTGTGTGTGTGTAAGGCAGGCTTTTCCATTGGTAGAGGTGGCTGTTACCTCACAGGCAGCTATGAAAGGTGGCGCTCACTAACACACATTCCAGAAGGATCTTGACATCAGTGTGAGACAAACCCACTGCAAGGGGCATCCAGTGAGAGAGAGCGGAGGGAAGAGGATTGTCAGAGGGGAAATCCTTAAAGCGCCTAGTGCTGCATAACGCTTTGTGTTTCTTACATCCAGACCAGTACACTTTGAGCTAAACCAGCGGACATGTGAAGCTCAGTGGGATTAAAATACAGCCTTCAGAACAAAAATGGAGCCCCTTTGAGGCCTATGCGTTGTTTACATGAAATCCCTAAACCAATGATAAATCTGGTAATAACAGTGGGGCTTGCAGTAACTCACCACAATGAACTGGGTCATTACCTGGGCCTAAGTGTGCTGGGTCTGTATTGTAGCCAACTTTAGAATGGCCCTCTCCACGGTCAGTCTGTGTGAACTTTCAGATTTACTGAGTTCATATCTAATTGGTGATCCTGTTGTAGGGCTTGTGAGAAGCATTAGTTCAGACCTCCGACCTACTGTGTGGTGAGAGACGTTAGTTCTGGTGTGTGTGTGTGTGTGAGAGAGAGAGACTGCTGAGTTGTTCCTTCTGGTGTGTGACACAGCGCTGTGGGGATTTTGTCTGTCAGTCATTAACCACGTTTCCATCCACAGTTTTTAAATCAGAATAAAGTCATACATTATTAAAAAATATATAATTCACAACAGCTGTGATGGAAACAAGTAATTAGGGTACAATTTTATATATGCGACAGAATTAGTTTGTTCGACAAGGTGGGATCTTTGTCTTGTAAAATGAATTACGGGAGAAATGGAGGTGGAAATACCTTTATGTGCAAATATTGATATCAAATCAAATTTTATTAGTCACATGTGCCGAATACAACAGGTGTAGACCTTACAGTGAAATGCTTAATTACAAGCCCCTAACCAACAATGCAGTTACAAAAACAAACAAGATACAGATAAGAAATAAAAGTAACAAGTAAACAGTAAAATAACAATAGCGAGACTATATACAGGGGGGGTACCGGTACAGAGTCAATGTGCGGGGGCACTGGTTAGTTGAGGTAATATGTACATGTGGGTAGAGTTATTAAAGTGACTATGCATAGATGATAACAGAGTAGCAGCGGTGTAAAGGGGGGGGGGGGGGGGCGTCAATACAAATAGTCTGGGAGGCCATTTGATTACCTGTTCGGGAGTCTTTAGGCTTTGGGTAGAAGCTGTTGAGAAGCCTTTTGGACCTAGACTTGGCGCTCTGGTACCGCTTGCCATGCGGTAGCAGAGAGAACAGTCTATGACTAGGTGGCTGGAGTCTGACAATTTAGGGCCTTCCTCTGACACGCCTGGTATAGAGTCCTGGATGGCAGGGAGCTTGGCCCCAGTGATCTACTGGGCCGTTCGCACCTTGTTGTCGGAGGCCAAGCAGTTGCCATACCAGTAGTGATGCAACCAGTCAAGATGCTCTCGATGGTCAGCTGTAGAATCTTTTGAGGATCTGAGACCCCATGCCAAAATTTCAGTCTCGTGTGTGGGAATAGGCTTTGTCGTGCCCTCCTCACAACTGTCTTGGTGTGCTTGGACCATGTTAGTTTGTTGGTGATGTGGACACCAAGGAATTTGAAGCTCTCAACCTGCTCCACTGCAGTCCCGTCAATGAGAATGGGGGCGTGCTCGGTCCTCTTTTTCCTGTAGTCCACAATCATCTCCTTTGTCTTGATCAAGTTGAGGGATAGGTTGTTGTCCTGGCACCACACGGCCAGGTGTCTGACCTCCACTCTATAGGCTGTCTCGTCGTTGTCGGTGATCAGGCCTACCATTGTTGTCATCGGCAAACTTGGAGTTGGAGTCGTGCCTGGCCGTGCAGTCATGAGTGAACAGGAGTACAGGAGGGGACTGAGCACGCACCCCTGAGGGGCACCTGTGTTGAGGAACAGCATGGCGGATGTGTTGTTACCTACCCTTACCACCTGCGGCTGCCCATTAGGAAGTCCAGGATCCAGTTGCAGAGGGAGGTGTTTAGTCCCAGGGTCCTTAGCTTAGTGATGAGCTTTGAGGGCACTGTGGTGTTGAACGCTGAGCTGTAGTCAATGAACAGTGTTCTCACGTAGGTGTTCCTTTTGTCCAGGTGGGAAAGGGCAGTGTGGAGTGCAATACAGATTGCATCATATGTGCAACTGTTGGAGTGGTATGCAAATTGGAGTGGGTCTAGGGTTTCTGGGATAATGGTGTTGATATGTGAGTCATGTCCAGCCTTTCAAAGCACTTCATGGCTACAGACGTGAGTGCTACGGGTCGGTAGTCATTTAGGCAGGTTACCTTAGTGTTCTTGGGCACAGGCACTATGGTGGTCTGTTTGAAACATGTAGGTATTACAGACTCGGACAGGGAGAGGTTGAAAATGTCAGTGAAGACACTTGAAAATTGGTCAGCGCATGCTCGCAGTACCTGTCCTGGTAATCCGTTTGACCCTGCGGCCTTGTGAATGTTGACCTGTTTTAAGGGCTTATTCACATCGGCTGCGGAGAGCGTGATCACAGTCTTACAGAACAGTTGATGCGCTCATGCATGTTTCAGTGCCATTTGCCTCGAAGCGAGCACAGAAGTATTTTAGCTCATCTGGTAGGCTCGTGTCACTGGGCAGCTCTCGACTGTGCTTCCCTTTGTAGCCGGCAATGGTTTGCAAGCCCTGCCACATCCGACGAGCGTCAGAGCCGGTGTAGTACGATTCGATCTTAGTCCTGTATTGATGCTGTTTGAAGGTTCATCGGAGGGCAAAGCGGGATTTCTTATAAGCTTCCGGATTAGTCTCGCTCCTTGACAGCGGTAGCTCTAGCCATTAGCTCAGTGCGGATGTTGCCTGTAATCCATGGCTTCTGGTTGGGGTATGTACGTACAGTCACTGTGGGGACGATGTCGTCGATGCACATATTGATGAAGCCAATGACTGATGTGGTGTACTCCTCAAGGCCATCGGAGGAATCCCGGAACATATTCTAGTCTTTGCTAGCAAAACAGTCCTGTAGCTTAGCATCTGCTTCATCTGACCACTTCTTTAATTGATCTAGTCACTGGTGCTCCCTGCTTTCATTTTTGCTTGTAAGCAGGAGGATAGAATTATGGTCAGATTTGCCAAATGGAGGGTGAGGGAGAGCTTTGTATTAGAGGTCGACCGATTATGATTTTTCAACGCCGATACCGATAATTGGAGGACCAAAAAAAAGCCGATACCAATTACTTCGGACAATTTTTTCAAATTTATTTGTAATAATGACAATTACAACAATACTGAATGAACACTTATTTTAACTTAATATAATAAATCAATTTAGCCTCAAATAAATAATGAAACATGTTCAATTTGGTTTAAATAATGCAAAAACAAAGTGTTGGAGAATAAAGTAAAAGTGCAATATGTGCCATGTAAGAAAGCTAACGTTTAAGTTCCTTGCTCAGAACATGAGAACATATGAAAGCTGGTGGTTCCTTTTWACARGAGTCTTCAATATTCCCAGGTAAGAKGTTTTAGGTTGTAGTTATTATAGMAATTATAGGACTATTTCTCTCTATACAATTTGTATTTCATTAACCTTTGACTATTGGATGTTCTTATAGGCACTTTAGTATTGCCAGTGTAACAGTATAGCTTCCATCCCTCTCCTCGCCACTACCTGGGCTCGAACCAGGAACATATCGACAACAGCCACCCTCGAAGCAGCGTTACCCATGCAGAGCAAGGGGAACAACCACTCCAAGTCTCAGAGCGAGTGACGTTTGAAACGCTATTAGCGCACACCCCGCTAACCATTTCACATCGGTTACACCAGCCTAATCTCGGGAGTTGATAGGCTTGAAGTCATAAACAGCGCAATGCTTGAAGCACAACGAAGAGCTGCTGGCAAAACGCACGAAAGTACTGTTTGAATGAATGCTTACGGGCCTGCTGGTGCCCACCTCGTTCAGTCAGACTGCTCTATCAAATCATAGACTTAATTATAACATAATAACACACAGAAATACGAGCCTTAGGTCATTAATATGGTCGAATCCGGAAACTATCATCTCGAAAAGGAAACATTTATTCTTTCAGTGAAATACGGAACCGTTCCGTATTTTATCTAACGGGTGGCATCCATCAGTCTAAATATTCCTGTTACATTGCACAACCTTCAATGTTGTCATAATTACGTAAAATTCTGGCAAATTAGTTCGCAACGAGCCAGGCGACCCAAACAGTTGCGCAAGAGAAGTGACAATTTCACCTGGTTAATATTGCCTGCTAACCTGGATTTCTTTTAGCTAAATATGCAGGTTTAAAAATTATATACGTCTGTGTATTGATTTTAAGAAAGGCATTGATGTTTATGGTTAGGTACACGTTGGAGCAACGACAGTCCTTTTTCGCGAATGCGCACTGCATCGATTATATGCAACACAGGACACACTAGATAAACTAGTAATATCATCAACCATTTGTAGTTAACTAGTGATTATGATTGATTGATTGATTATTTTTTATAAGATAAGTTTAATGCTAGCTAGCAACATACCGTGGCTTCTTACTGCATTCGCGTAACAGGCGGGCTCCTCGTGAGGTAGGTAGTTAGAGCGTTGGACTAGTTAACCGTAAGGTTGCAAGATTGAATCCCTGAGCTGACAAGGTAAAAGTCTGTCGTTCTGCCCCTGAACAAGGCAGTTAACCCACCGTTCCTAGGCCGTCACTGAAAATAAGAATGTGTTCTTAACTGACTTTAGTTAAATAAAGGCGTACATTATTATATATATATTTCTTTAATGAATATAATTTATTTATTTATTTAAATGATCGGCGTCCAAAATTACCAATTTCCGATTGTTATGAAAACTTGAAATCGGCCCTAATTAAACGGCCATTCCGATTAATCGGTCGACCTCTACTTTGTATGCGTCTCTGTGTGTGGAGTAAAGGTGGTCGAGTTTTTTTTCTTCTGGTTGCACATTCAACATGCTGATAGAAATTTGGTAAAATGGATTTAAGTCCCCAGCTACTAGGAGCGCTGCCTCTGGGTGAGCGTTTTCTTATGGCGGAATATAGCTCATTCAATGCTGTCTTACCACCACAGTCAGAGGCTGGCACTATGTAGACAGCTACGAAAAATACAGATGAAAACTATCTAGGTAGATCGTGTGGTCTACAGCTTATCATGAGATACTCTACCTCAGGCGAGCAAAACCTCGACGAGCAAAATCTCGAGACTTCCTTAGATATCATGCACCAGATGTTATTTACAAAAATACATAGCCCGCCGCCCCTTGTTTTACCAGACACTGCTGTTCTATCCTGCCAGTACAGCGTATAAGCAGCCAGCTGTATGTTCATAGTGTCGTCGTTTAGCCATGACTCCGTGAAGCATAAGATATTACAGTTTTGAAATACTTTTAGCGTCGCTGATGCATACAAGCCGCTGATGCACGCCTTTGGAACATCTGCATAAAAAAAATCTAGACCCACACAGAAACTTCTTTTTATATATAAAAAAATCTAATAAATCCATTTAATATACACCATCACAATAAATCCATTATTTATTTTAGGCAGGTCGAAAGAAACATTATGATATGAATAAAATGTACAGTTGAAGTCGGAAGTTTACATACACCTTAACCAAATAAATTTAAACTCAGTTTCACAATTCCTGACATTTAATCCTAGTAAAAATTCCCTGTTTTAGGTCAGTTAGGATCACCACTTTATTTTAAGAATGTGTAATGTTCAGAGAATAGGAGAGAATTATTTATTTCAGCTTTAATTTCTTTCATCACATTCCAGTGGGTCAGAAGTTTACATGCACTCAATTAGTATTTGGTAGCATTGCCTTAAATTGTTTAACTTGGTCAACCGTTTCCGGTAGCCTTCTACAAGCTTCCCACAATAAGTTGGGTGAATTTTGGCCCATTCCTCCTGACAGAGCTGGTGAACTGAGTCAGGTTTGTAGCCTCCTTGCTTGCACACGCTTTTTCAGTTCTGCCCGACCATTTTCTAAGGATTGAGGCAGGGCTTTGTGATGGCACTCCTATACCTTGACTTTGTTGTCCTTAAGCCATTTTGCCACAACTTTGGAAGTATGCTTGGGGTCATTGTCCCTTCGGAAGACCCATTTGAGACCAAGCTTTAACTTCCTGAATGATGTCTTGAGATGTTGCTTCAATATATCCACATAATTTCCCTGCCTCATGATGACATTTATTTTGTGAAGTGCACCAGTCCCTCCTGCAGCAAAGCACCCCCACAACATGATGCCATCATCCCCGTGCTTCACGGTTGGGATGGTGTTCGTCGGCTTGCAAGCATCCCCCTTTTCCTCCAAACATAACGATGGTCATTATGGCCAAACAGTTTGCACCAAAGTACGTTCATCTCCAGGAAACAGAACGCGTCTCCTTCCTGAGTGGTATGACGGCTGTGTGGCCCATAGTGTTTATAGTTGCGTACTATGTGTTTGTACAGATGAACGTGGTACCATCAGGCGTTTGGAAATTGCCCAGGGATGAACCAGACTTGTGGTCTACAATCTTTTTCTGAGGCCTTGGCTGATTTCTTTTGATTTTCCCATGATGTCAAGCAAAGAGGCACTGAGTTTGAAGGTAGGCCATTGGAAATACATCCACAGGTACACCTCCAATTGACTCAAATTATGTCAATTAGCCTATCAGAAGCTTCTAAAGCCATGACATCATTTTAGGAATTTTCCAAGCTGTTTAAAGGCACAGTCAACTTAGTGTATGTAAACTTCTGACCCACTGGAATTGTGATACAGTGAATTATAAGTGAAATAATCTGTCTGTAAACAATTGTTAGAAAAATTACTTGTGTCGTGCACAAAGTAGATGTCCTAACCGACTTGCCAAAACTATAGTTTGTTTACAAGAATTTGTGGAGTGGTTGAGAAATGAGTTTTAATGACTCCAACTTAAGTGCATGTAAACTGCCAACTTCAACTGAATTTCAGTAAAACAGGATAGGAGTATGTCATCTGGCTATACGCCATGCCATAGGCCAGGGTTCCCCAACTGGCGGCCCACGGGCCTAATTTGGCCCGCTTACGCTCTGTTCCTTGCCTCAGGCTGCACACGCTGGTCTCTTTTCAAGTGATCATATTTCAATCTAATATTCAACATGTTTCGATTTAGAAGGGCCTATTAACAAATGGGCAGGATAAAAAAAACAGACGTCCATATGCACTCGAATAGCGAATGGAAGCTGCTTTCCCGCAGATCATTTTTCAAATCATGCCGGGTAGGCTACTGCGGTTTTATAGTGCAGCCGAGAAATAAATACAGTAGCAGCTGGGATCATCCTCTTTTTAGTGGTAACCGCAAAAACTGAGGGCCTACACTCAGCTTAGTCCACATAATCAAGGAGGATAATGTGCCTGGAACCTTCTATTCAACTTACCACACCCACAATTTAGATAGTCCTATAATATGTAGTTTGCTATGTTGAAGTAAATTATGCAAATCATGATGACAGACACACAGGCTCTCTAAAAACATCCCACAACCCTACGTAGCTTAAATGGCACCACCTCCTAAAACACACAATCGGATTTGCTCGGCTTCTTCTCAGCATCACACACACAGGCACGCACATACCTGGGAATGACGCACCTGTTCACCTTTATCACTCAGCACTGTGTCATGGGCAATGATCTGGGCTTGGCTTACAAAACCCAATTAAAACAACCTGTAACCTCAATTCACTGGGCTGATAACATCCACAGGCAAACAGAGTTTGGATGTGACAGTCAGAGCAGCAGGCTGTTGGCTGGCTATATAAAGACTTATAAACTGGGTGGTTAGAGCCCTGAATGCTGATTGGCTGACAGATGTGGTATATCAGACCGTATACCACGGGTATGACAAAACATTTATTTTTACTGCTCTAATTACATTGATAACCAGTTAATAATAGCAATAAGGCACCTTGAGGGTTTGTGGTATATGGCCAATATACCACGGCTAAGGGCTGTGTCCAGGCACACCGCAAAGTCGTGCCTAAGAACAATCCTTAGGCGTGGTATATTGGCCATATACCACACGCGCCCCCCCCCCCCCCCGTGCCTTATTGCTTAATTATACTGTATGACTCAGGCATCTAGGAGCTTAGTATATCACACCATCGACCAAAGCCTAAAAACTAACAAACATCCCCACTGGAGATTTTGAGACCACAATATCAAGACATTTATCATGATAGTCTGACCAGGCATTTCCATTATCATAATGAGATAATTGTGTAGCAAAGTGTTCTTGTCCAAGGACCAGCAGATATATCTGTACTCTCTAAAATGGCTGGTGTGGAAGAGGTTTGAGGCTAAATGTCCTAGTAGCTTCTTAAACTACCTAAGCAGACACTTTTACTAAGGACACATTTCTCTGTTCACTGCCTTGCCCAAATGGCCCATTGTCCCAGTCCTTTTTGACTTGCATCTCAAAATGGCTACCTCTTGATCCTTTGGAATGACAATGTCAATAAACAGAATCAACTGGCTTACAATGTACCTGAAAGAGAACGATACTGTCTGGTAGTTTAATGTTCCTAAATTAAAATTACAGTATGGCCCAGGAAATTGTAGGCTTAAGCTTACATGCCAAAATGTATGACTCTTCACCACAATATCATGCATGCAGGAGCAGGAAAGGTAGGTACTTACATGTGCAGTTCATCCATTGACAGTCACCAACACATGCTTCACAATCAAGTGCAGCACATTCAACTGAAACGGGAAACATCAATTAACATAAGTAATTACAAGTGTATAACTAAAGTTAGATGTAATTTGCCCAACTTTAACGGATATAGACCTAATTGGACCTACCAGGGAGATATTTACTAGGCAAAACATTACTCATCAACTGTATGTAAATCGTTAGTCACAGGGAGTGGTAAAGTTACTCAGCGATTCCTTGTACATGAAATCAGTCTAACGTTACGAGGTGAGAAAGGTCATGTCAACATCAAGTGCATTACATTTAAAATACCTGTGTCAATGAGGGACTTTAACATTGTCCCTCTGTTCGTGTGACTTGTGTAGCTTCATAGCTAACTAACTAGAGCTTCATAACGCAACAAAAGTCTAATGTGACGCAAGGCTGACAGGCTTGTTGTTGCATATGATAACAGCCAGCTGGACATGGGCAACAAGAGAATAGATGGCCGATTCACTAACCATCCATTTTCGAAAGTTGTTGTGAAAGGGTCAATTAAAAGCGATACTTTTGCCTGTAAGTTTAGGGTTGCTGGCTGGCGTTAGTATTTTTTTTATTCTAAAAGCTAGTTAGAGGACGATAACGTGGGCTGCTTGATGTCGCGCGCGCGCAGTCTGTTAGCTAGCTGGCTAAGCTCCGTACATATCCTTATAAAAACCAACTAGCTTGACCTGATTTGACAACACGTGGGATTCGCACAAATAATTTAAACAAACTGTTTGCAGTCACATTCGGGGGAACTAGATAGACATGTGACATAAATATGCACTCAAACGTCTCGCGCAGTTACCTCTCCTTAGTTAGCTAGCTAACGTTAGCTAGCTAGCTCGCTGGCTTTCCAATGCAGAAAGCGCAAGAACAGGTTGTGCTGTGCTTCGTAGGTCGCAAACTTACCTACGTCTGCAGCTGTTGTTGCACTCACCAATGCGAGTACCAATGTAGCGTACACAAGTTTTAAGAACATGTTGTTTAATTTCAATTTTTCCTCAATTTGTTCTACCCGAATTATAGTCGCAAGAGAGATCTGGATATCTGCTGGATACGGGGCTTGTTGCTAACTTGCTACTTCCTTCTACACAGGTCATGTGGCACTTTTTATTGCTTGCTTGCAGGGAGGGGTAAAGAGATGTCGTGAAGTAAGACGTCCAGTACTGACTTTATTTCACAGTATACTGTACTTAAAAACACGGACCTCCTGTTTATACTACTTCATTGCAGAGTGGCACAGTTATAATAACTTGTCTCGGGTAAGTGACAACATGTTTAATTCTCCTGAAAGAAACGCACACCTGTCATGAATCACAATTGAAATAACCAGAGGATTTCATTCTTGCATATCATCTGCTGTTATAGAATCACTTGTTGATGAAACAAACAGATAATATATGCCAACCAACTCACAGCCCCTGGTTATAACTTTTTTTTATTTAGTTCTGTTCTGACTGTACACTACAGTGCAGGAATTTGGACAACATGCCTACTGTTTTTGTGGCCTCTTTTAGGTCAAGATACCATTTCCTGTATAGTCCACCACAACAAAATGAGGACTAGAGGACTAAAAATGCCACAAGTCTTTGGTTTGGAGGAGTCTTTGCTTTGGTTTACTCAAAGAGAGGAGGGATTGAATCAACAGACAAGTCATTTTTTAGGGGGGAATGATTGTTTCACATATACAGGGTACACGACATCTCTATCTAGCTTTCATTTCTGGGTCGAAAAAAGCTACAGTTGAAGTCTGAAGTTTACATACACTTAGGTTGGAGTCATAAACTTGTTTTTCAACCACTCCACAAATTTCTTGTTAACAAACTATAGTTTTGGTCGGTTAGGATATCTACTTTCTGCATGTCACAACTAACAATTGTTTACAGACAGATGATTTCACTTATAACTCACTGTATCACAATTCCAGTGGGTCAGAAGTTTACATACACTAAGTTGACTGTGCCTTTAAACAGCTTGGAAAATTCCAGAAAATGATGTCATGGCTTTAGAAGCTTCTGATAGGCTAATTGACATATTTGAGTCAATTGGAGGTGTACCTGTGGCTGTATTTCAAGGCCTACCTTCAAACTCAGTGCCTCTTTGCTTGACATCATGGGAAAATCAAAGAAATCAGCCAAGACCTCAGAAATAAATTGTAGACCACAAGTCTGGTTCATCCCTGGGAGCAATTTCCAAACGCCTGATGGTACCACGTTCATCTGTACAAACAATAGTACGCAAGTATAAACACCATGGGACCACGCGGCCGCCATACTGCTCAGGAAGGAGACGCGTTCTGTCTCCTAGAGATCAAAGTACTTTGGTGCGAAAAGTGCAAATCAATCCCAGAACAACAGCAAAGAACATGTTAAGATGCTGGAGGAAATGGGTACAAAAGTATCTATATCCACAGTAAACAAGATCCTATACGACATAACCTGAAAGGCCGCTCAGCAAGGAAGAAGCCACTGCTCCAAAACCACCATAAAAAAGCCAGACTACGGTTTGGCAACTCACATGGGACAAAAGATCGTACTTTTTGTAGAAATGTCCTCTGGTCTGATGAAACAAAAATATAACTGTTTGGTCATAATGACCATCGTTATGTTTGGAGGGAAAAGGGGGAGGCTTGCAAGCCGAAGAACACCATCCCAACCGTGAAGCACGGGGGTGGCAGCATCATGTTGTGGGGGTGCTTTGCTGCGGTAGGGACTGGTGCACGTCACAAAATAGATGGCATCATGAGGGAGGAAAATTATGTGGATCTATTGAAGCAACATCTCAAGACATCAGTCAGGAAGTTGAAGCTTGGTCGCAAATTTTATTTTATTTATTTCACCTTTATTTAACCAGGTAGGCAAGTTGAGAACAACTTCTAATTTACAACTGCGACCTGGCCAAGATAAAGCAAAGCAGTTCGACACATATCACATCAGAGTTACACTTGGAGTAAAACAAACATACACTCAATAATACAGTAGAAAAATAAGTCTATATACAATGTGAGCAAATGAGGTGAGATAAGGGAGGTAAAGGCAATAAATAGGCCATGGTGGCAAAGTAAATACAATATAGCAATTAAAACACTGGAATGGTAGATTTGACAGTAGATGAGTGTGCAAAGTAGAAATACTGGGGTGCAAAGAAGCTAAATAAATAAATACAGTAGGGGAAGAGGTAGTTGTTTGGGCTATTTATAGATGGGCTATGTACAGGTTCTGTGATCTGCTCTGACAGCTGGTGCTTAAAGCTGGTGAGGGAGATAAGTGTTTCCAGTTTCAGAGATTTTTGTAGTTAGTTCCAGTCATTGGCAGCAGAGAACTGGAAGGAGAGGCGGCCAAAGGAGGAATTGGCTTTGGGGGTTACAAGTGAGATATACCTGCTGGAACGCGTGCTACGGGTGGGTGCTGTTATGGTGACCAGCGAGCAGAGATAAGGTGGGACTTTACCTAGCAGGGTCTTGTAGATGACCTGGAGCCAGTGGGTTTGGCGACGAGTATGAAGCGAGGGCCAGCCAACGAGAGCGTACAGGTCGCAGTGGTGGGTAGTATATGGGGCTTTGGTGACAAAACGGGTGGCACTGTGATAGACTGTATCCAATTTGTTGAGTAGGGTGTTGGAGGCTATTTTGTAAATGACATCGCCGAAGTCGAGGATCGGTAAGATGGTCAGTTTTACGAGGGTATGTTTGGCAGCATGAGTGAAGGATGCCTTTTTGCGAAATAGGAAGCCAATTCTAGATTTAACTTTGGATTGGAGATGTTTTATGTGAGTCTGGAAGGAGAGTTTACAGTCTAACCAGACACCTAGGTATTTGTAGTTGTCCACGTATTCTAAGTCAGAACCGTCCAGAGTTGTGATGCTGGACGGGCGGGCAGGCGCAGGCAGCGATCGGTTGAAGAGCATGCATTTAGTTTTACTTCTTGTAAATGGACAATGACCCCAAGCATACTTCCAAAGTTGTGGCAAAATGGCTTAAGGACAACATAGTCAAGGTATTGGAGTGGCCATCACAAAGCCCTGACCTCAATCCTATAGAAAATTTGTGGGCAGAACTGAAAAGGCGTGTGCAAGCAAGGAGGCCTACAAACCTGACTCAGTTACACCAGCTCTGTCAGGAGGAATGGGCCAAAATTCACCCAACTTATGGGGGAAGGTTGTGGAAGGCTACCTGAAACGTTTGACCCCAGTTAAACAATTTAAAGGCAAATATCTACCAAATACTAATTGAGTGTATTTAAACTTCTGACCCACTGGGAATGTGATGAATAAAAGCTGAAGTAAATCGTTCTCTCTACTATTATTCTGACATTTCACTAACAATAAAGTGGTGATCCTAACTGACCTAAGACAGGGACTTTTTTATAGGATTAAATGTCAGGAATTGTGGAAAAACTGAGTTTAAATGTATTTGGCCACGGTGTATGTAAACTTCCAACTTCAACTGTATATACATACACTATATATACAAAAGTATGTGGACACCCCTTCAAATGATTGGATTCGGCTATTTCAGCCACATCCGTTGCTGACTGGTGTATAAAATTGAGCGCACAGCCAAGCAATCTCCATAGAAAAACATTTGTAGTGGAATGGCATTACTGAAGAGCTCAGTGACTTTTAATGTGGCACCGTCATAGGATTCAATCTTTCCAACAAGTCAGTTTGTCCAATTTCTGCCCTGCTAGAGCTGCCCAAGTCAACTGTAAGTGCTGTTATTGTGAAGTGGCAACGTCTAGGAGAAACAGCGGCTCAGCTGCGAAATGGTAGGCCACACAAGCTCACAGAACGTGACTGCCGAGTGCTGAAGTGGGAAAAAATATGTTGGTTGCAACACTCACTACCGAGTTCCAAACTGCCTCTGGAAGCAACGTCAGCACAAGAACTGTTCGTTGGGAGCTTCATGAAATGGGTTTCCATGGCCGAACAGCTGCACACAAGCCTAAGAACCATGCGCAATGCCAAGCGTCAGCTGGAGTGGTGTAAAGCTCGCCGCCATTGGACTCTAGAGCAGTGGAAATGCGTTCTCTGGAGTGATGAATCACGCCAGGAGAACGCTACCTGCCCCAATGCATAGTGCCGACTGCAAAGTTTGGTGGAAGAGGAATAATGGTCTGGGGCTGTTTCTCATGGTTCGGACTAGGCCACTTAGTTCCAGTGAAGGGGAAATCTTAACGCTACAGCATACAATGACATTCTAGATGATTCTGTGCTTCCAACTTCGTGGCAACAGTTTGGGGAAGGCCCTTTCCTGTTTCAGCATGACAATGGCCCCGTGCACAAAGTGAGGTCCATACAGAAATGGTTTGTCAAGATCGGTGTGGAAGAACTTGACTGGCCTACACAGAGCCCTGACCTCAACCCAATCAAACACCTTTGGGATGAATTGGAACACTGACTGCGAACCAGGCCTAATCACCCAACATCAGTGCCGACCTCACTAATGCTCCTTTGGCTGAGTGGAAGCAAGTCCCCGCAAAAATTTTCCAACATCTAGTGGAAAGCCTTCCCAGAAGAGTGGAGGCTGTTATAGCAGCAAAGGGGTGACCAACTCCATATCAATGCCCATGATTTTGGAATGAGATGTTCGATGAGCAGGTGTCCACATACTTTTGATCATGTAGAGTATTTACAAACATTGTATTACAGAAACATAAAAAAGAAAACAACAAAGTTCCCAGGCAAGGCTGCCAGTTGTTTGGTTGGCATAAACCAGAGAAAAACAGGGTAGGCCTTTCAACAACCCCTCACCCAGATTTGTGTGGTGTAAATAGATGTGCACCCGCTTAATTGTCCTGTGGTGTGGTGAATTAAAACTGATAAACAAAAGGGTTTTAGGACATCAGTAAAAAACTAGTTCAGCAAACGAATATGTACTGTACACCATGTATATTTTAGATTTAAGTATATTGCAAAATATGTTTGTGTGGGGATCGATTTGGAGGTGGAGGGTCCGTCATGGTCTGGGGCGGTGTGTCACAGCATCATCGGACTGAGCTTGTTGTCATTGCAGGTAATCTCAATGCTCTGCTTTACAGGGAAGACATCCTCCTCCCTCATGTGGTACCCTTCATGCAAGCTCATCCTGACATGACCCTCCAGCATGACAATGCCACCAGCCATACTGCTCGTTCTGTGCGTGATTTCCTGCAAGACAGGAATGTCAGTGTTCTGCCATGGCCAGCCAAGAGCCCAGATCTCAATCCCATTGAGCACGTCTGGGACCTGTTGGATCAGAGGGTGAGGGCTATTCCCCCCAGAAATGTTAGGGAACTTGCAGGTGCCTTGGTGGAAGAGTGGGTAACATCTCACAGCAAGAACGGGCAAATCTGGTGCAGTCCATGAGGAGGAGATGCACTGCAGTACTTAATGCAGCTGGTGGCCACACCAGATACTGACACTTTTGATTTTGACCCCCACCTGGCTGCTTACAAGCAAAAACTAAAGCAGGAAGCACCAGCGATTCAGTCAATAAGAAAGTGGTTAGATGAAGCAGATGCTAAGCTACAGGACTGTTTTGCTAGCAGACTGGAATATGTTCCGGGACTCTTCCGGTGGCATTGAGGAGTACATCACATCAGTCACTGGCTTCATCAATAAGTGCATCGATGACGCCGTCCCCACAGTGACTGTACATACATACCCCAACCAGAAGCCATGGATTACAGGCAACATCTGCACTGAGCTAAAGGTTAGATCTGCCGCTTTTTCAAGGAGTGGGACTCTAACCCGGAAGTTTATAAGAAATCCCGCTACGCCCTCCGACGAACCATCAAACAGGCAAAGCATCATTACAGGACTAAGATTGAATCATACTACACCGGCTCTTACGCTCGTCGGATGTGGCAGGGCTTGCAAACTATTACAGACTACAAAGGGAAGCACAGCCACAAGCTGCCCAGTGACACAAGCCTACCAGACGAGCTAAATGTCTTCTACGCTCGCTTCGAGGCAAGTCACACTGAAGCATGCATGAGAGCATCAGCTGTTAAATGACTACCGACCCGTAGCACTCACGTTTGTAGCCATGAAGTGCTTTGAAAGTCTGGTCATGGCTCACATCAACACCAAGGCTCACATCAACACCATTATCCCAGAAACCCTAGACCAATTTTCAAGTGTCTTCACTGACATTTTCAACCTCTCCCTGTCCGAGTCTGTAATACCTACATGTTTCAAACAGACCACCATAGTGCCTGTGCCCAAGAACACTAAGGTAACCTGCCTAAATGACTACCGACCCATAGCACTCACGTCTGTAGCCATGAAGTGCTTTGAAAGGCTGGTCATGGCTCACATCAACACCATTATCCCAGAAACTCTAGACCCACTCCAATTTGCATATAACCAATTATAACCAATTTGCATAAATTTGCACATATGATGCAATCTGTATTGCACTCCACACTGCCCTTTCCCACCTGGACAAAAGGAACACCTACGTGAGAATGCTGTTCATTGACTACAGCTCAGCGTTCAACACCACAGTGCCCTCAAAGCTCATCACTAGGCTAAGGACCCTGGGACTAAACACCTCCCTCTGCAACTGGATCCTGGACTTCCTGACGGGCAGCCCCAGGTGGTAAGGGTAGGTAACAACATATTCGCCATGCTGATCCTCAACACGGGGGCCCCTCAGGGGTGCGTGGTCAGTCCCCTCCTGTCCTCCCTGTTCACTCATGACTGCATGGCCAGGCACGACTCCAACACCATCATCAAGTTTGCCGATGACAACAGTGGTAGGCCTGATCACCAACAATGATGAGACAGCCTATAGGGAGGTCAGACACCTGGCTGTGTGGTGCCAGGACAACAACCTCTCCCTCAAAGTGATCAAGACAAAGTAGATGATTGTGGACTACAGGAAAAGGAGGACTGAGCACGCCCCCATTCTCATCGACGGGGCTGCAGTGGAGCAGGTTGAGAGCTTCAAGTTCCTTGGTGTCCACATCACCAACAAACTAACATGGTCCAAGCACACCAAGACAGTTGTGAGGAGGGCACGACAAAGCCTATTCCCACACACGAGACTGAAATTTTGGCATGGGTCCTCAGATCCTCAAAAGATTCTACAGCTGCACCATCGAGAGCATCCTGACTGGTTGCATCACTACCTGGTATGGCAACTGCTTGGCCTCCGACAACAAGGTGCGAACGGCCCAGTAGATCACTGGGGCCAAGCTCCCTGCCATCCAGGACCTCTATACTATAGTCCAAACACACTAACACAGTCGTGAAGAGGGCACGACAAAGCCTATTCCCCCTCAGGAGACTGAAAAGATTTGGCATGGGTCCTCAAAAGTTTCTACAGCTGAACCATCGAGAGCATCCTAACAGCTCGGCCTCCAACCGCAAGGCACTATAGAGGGTAGTGCATACGGCCCAGTACATCACTGGGGCCAAGCTTCCTGTCATCCAGGACCTCTATACCAGGCGGTGTCAGAGGAAGGCCCTAAAAATTGTCAAAGACTCCAGCCACCCTAGTCATAGACTGTTCTCTCTGCTACCGCATGGCAAGCGGTACCAGAGCGCCAAGTCTAGGTCCAAAAGGCTTTTCAACAGCTTCTACACCCAAGCCATAAGACTCCCGAACAGCTAATCAAATGGCTAGCCAGACTATTTGCATTGCCCACCCTCCCCTTTTACGCTGCTGCTAATCTCTGTTTTATCTATGCATAGTCACTTTAACTCTACCTACATGTACATATTACCTCGACTAACCAGTGCCCCCGCACATTGACTCTGTACCGGTACCCCCTGTATATAGCCTCGCTATAGTTATTTTACTGCAGCTCTTTAATTATTTGTTAACACGTATTTTTTCAAAAACTGCATTGTTGGTTAAGGGCTTGTAAGTAATTTCTTACAGTGAAAGTTAAGGGCTTTCACTGTAAGGTGAAATACTGTTGTATTCGGCACATGTGACAAATTTGATACTGTGTGAATCAGGCCTTCATGGTCAAATTGCTGCAAAGAAACCACTACTAAAGGACAACAATAAGAAGAGACTTGCTTGGGCCAAGAAACAAGAGCAATGGACATTGGACTGGTGGAAATTTGTCCATTGGTCTGGAGTCCAAATTTGAGATTTTTGGTTCCAACCGCTGTGTCTTTGTGAGACGCAGTGTGGGTGAACGGATGATCTCCGCATGTGTGGTTCCCACCGTGAAGCATGGAGGATGTGGTGTGATGGTGTGGGGGGTGCTTTGCTGGTGACACTGTGTGATTTATTTAGAATTCAAGGCACATTTAACCAGCATGGCTATCACAGCATTCTGCAGCGATACGCCATCCCATCTGGTTTGGGCTTAGTGGGACTATCAGTTGTTTTTCAACAGGACAATGACCCAACACACCTACAAGCTGTGTAATGGCTATTTAACCAAGAAGGAGAGTGATGGAGTGCTGCATCAAATGACCTGGCCTCCACAATCACCCAACCTCAACCCAATTGAGATGGTTTGGGATGAGTCGGACCGCAGAGTGAAGGAAAAGCAGCCAACAAGTCCTCAGCGTATGTGGAGACTCCTTCAAGACTGTTGGAAAAGCATTCCAGGTGAAGCTGGTTGAGAGAATGCCAAGAGTGTGCAAAGCTGTCATCAAGGCAAAGGCTGGCTACTTTAAAGAATCTCAAATATAAAATATTTTGATTTGTTTAACACTTTTTGGTTACTACATGATTCCATATGTGTTATTTCATAGTTTGTCTAAACTATTATTCTACAATGTAGGAAATAGTACAAATAAATAAAAAGCCTTGAATGAGTAGGTGTATCCAAACTTTTGAATGGTACTGTATATATTCATTACAAATCCAATTCCCCAGTGACTAAAGCTTTAATTACCTGAGCTTAACTGAATATACCAAGAATAAAATAGAGCTGGACCAGTTATGTCAAACTGGGTTTTAATAAAAATGTGCAGTTAAGGTTACGTCAGGGTTCAAACACTCCACAGTCTGCTACTTTACAGTCTTGTTTGGGTCTTTCATTGTAGGTTGGGACTTCTTCAAGTCTCCTCAGAACCTCTGTGCCTTCAACCACTTGACTACAAAACAAAGAATATGAAAACAGCTGAATACCAGGTACAATATACAGACATACAGTATATCACAGAACAGTCCCGATGCCACAGAGGTCGTTAAACGTTGACGCCCAAAAGATTGTGCGAGCCTAAAGGTTTTTGAACACAAAACAGAGACACAAGCAGTACACTATAGCAGTACACAAACATACACTTCATTCAACTAACAGCACTATACCACACATCGTTAGAGACGTACACACCCGAAAGCCACATATTTTCTGTCCATCCAAAGGGCGGGCTGCAGGGTGATGTAGAACTGAGAGCTGTTGCTATGAGGACCCTGGTTGGCCATTCCCAGGATGCCCCTCCTACTGTGGGAGACTGCAAAGCTCTCATCTAGCAGAGATCCCACAGGCACATGTTAGTGTGGAGACAGTAAATAGACATACATCCTAATACATCTCCCTATACTTACTTACCCGAATACATTTCCCTAGACATGTGTATTAATACTGTAGAGTAGTAACTTGATTTGGAAGGCCTGCGTCTCTACCTTCAAAAGTTGGCCCGTAGATTGACTCCCCTCCGTTGCCTTTGCCTGGTGCTGAAATATCTGCAATAGGGAAATATGACATCAAGTGGTGTGTGTGTGTACTGAAAAGTAAATATTGACGTATGATGACTCAATTAAAACTTACCGATATTACAGCAAACAGATACAGTATGGAATCAATGGCAAGTAAAATACAGTGCTGTATGTCCTTTCTTATCAATGTAGGCCTATAGGGGTGACTTTCGGATAGAGGACCTGGTAGACCGTACCTCCCCCCTGTATCCAGCCGTTGGGCACCACACGATGGAACACAGAACCCTTGTAGGACAGCAGTAAGTCACTCTGTGACAGGCCTGCCTCCCATGTACACAGAGCCTGGAAGTTTTTACACGTCTTCGGACACAGCTCTGTAAACAGCTGGGGAGACAGAATACCTACGCCGTCAATACAACTCTGGACCAACTTCTTTGTCATTTGTAACCATTGATCTGAATGGGTAGTCTCACCTCAAACAGTAATCTCCCAACCGATTCCCCTCGGATCGAAATGTCCATGTAAACAAACGTGTGCTGTGGTGGAAGCGAGAGAGGATGTCATGTTGTAGGTATGATGTCACTGTTATAAAGTACTTTAGGGCCATGGGGCTTACTGTAGTAACTGCACTGTCTGTCTGTGTGTGTTTCATGGTCTATGGTGTCACTCGATACTAATCCTATGCAAGTACAGTGTGTAGACTAGACTTGCCCCAGTGCTGTGGAGGTGTTTAGAGTAGTAGTCGTCAGCGAGAGCCAGGTATAGTGCATGTGGACGGATAAGTGTAAACTCCCACTGCTTCTCAGCCCAGCTGGTCAGGTCCTTCTCGTTGCCAAGGAGACAACCATTCACGAAACACATGAGGTTGCTGGAGAACTGCCACACCTCCCCTTTCAGCTCCTTGGTTTGAAAATGTTAAAGGATGCAGTAAAACTCAACAATTCATAATACTAATGTTGACTAATGCACACCACAACTCAAGCCATACATCACACTACTTAGCTAAGCATTATTCTGCATTTGAGTCTATTATTCAAATACTCAAAGTATACCCACCCTTTTCTTATTGGTTAGATACACATGCCAGTCACATTCGAGTAATGGACGAATTGTTGGATCCAAAAACGAGGTGGGAAACTTCTGTTTCAGTCCCTGTGTTGACATAAAACATGATTTGGTCTGCTCAGTCAGTTAGTGCTCATGCCGGATAGCCTTAGCTAGCTAGCTAACCAGGTTGGTTTGCCAGAATATCTATATTTAAACTTTACTTTGAAGCTGAAAGTTACCTCGGCAATGCTCTTAGCAATTTGAAAATGGTGTTCTTTCATCAAACCCACGATTTCCAGATAAACTTCAGAAGTCATGATTGGCTATTTCCATTGGGCTGCAATAATTTTGACAGCCCAGAGGTGTTTGTAAACAAAACGTATCCATGGTAACATTGCAGTCACGAGCTAAAATGAAGTTTTCGTCGCATTTTGTTGACAGTACAGCATCTTGTCTAGCATGGGGACCGGTTTAGTATCTGTGGAAGTCTGTTTAACCAATGGTGCTTTCAAGACAACTGGGATCTCGGGGAAAAAAACGAGGTCAAATCATGACGTCTGTGATCTTCAGGTCGGAAAAAGTCAGCGCTTTAGAAATATGCCCGAGTTTCAGACTTGGAATTCCGAGTTGGATGACCGTTCACAACGATTTTTCCCAGTCAGAAACTCTTTTTTTCTTCGAGTTCCCAGTTGTCTTGAACGCACTTTAGTTAGATGTCGGAGATTTCCCAGTTGTTTTTAACGCGGCATAACATTCCACTTCACTTCTTGTACTGGCCTTGTGACGGAGTTGCTGATTGGTTGTTAAACATAGTATAAATCCATGACAACACGTAGAGTCTCGAAAATATAATTATAATTTTAACAACAAAGTCAAAAACAAAATCAAAGCTAAGACGTTTTGTGGTTGTAATTGCAGTATGTATTTATACTGAACACAAATATAAACGCAACGTGCAACAATACACGACTTCATTGAGTTACAGTTCATATAAGGAAATCAGTCAATTGAAATACATTCATTAGGTCCTAATAGATGGATTTTACATGACTGGGCAGCTAATTTTCAAATTGCTAAGAGCATTGCCGAGGTAACTTAAAGCTTCAAAGTAAAGATTAAATATAGATATTCTGGCAAACCAACCTGGTTAGCTAGCTAGCTAAGGCTATCCAGCATGAGCACTAACTGACTGAGCAGACCAAATCATGTTTTATGTCAACACAGGGACTGAAACAGAAGTTTCCCACCTCGTTTTTGGTAATGTTGCTGTCCCCACTACAGCACAAAAAAAATACTTACTGTAAATACATGTAATTTTGGGACTAGGCCTGGGAGGGCATAGTCCCACCCACCCACTGGAAAGCCATGTCCTACCCACCCACTGGGGAGCCAGGTCCTACCCACCCACTGGGAAGCAGGGCCTAGCCAATCACACTTGGTTTTCTCCACAAAAGGGCTTTATTACAGAGAAATACTCCTCAGTTTCATTAGCTGTCCGGGTGGCTGGTCTCAGACGATCCCCCAGATGAAGAAGCCTGGATGTGGAGATCCTGGGCTGGCGTGGTTACACATGGTCTGTGGTTGTGAGGCCAGTTGGACCTACTACCAAATTCTCTAAAACTACATTGTATGCAGCTTATGGTAGAGAAATGAAGATTCAATACTCTGGTAACAGCTCTGGTGGACATGCCTGTAGTCAGCATGCCAATTGCACACTCTCTCAACTAGAGACATCTTAACATTGTTTTATGTGCCAAAACTGCACATTTTAGAGTGGCCATTTATTGTCCCCAGCACAAGGTGTGTCTGTGTAATGACCATGCTGTTTTAATCAGCTTCTTGATATACCACACCTGTCAGGTGGATGGATTATCTTGGCAAAGAAGAAATGTTCACCAACTAGGGCTGTAAACAAATTTGTGCACAAAATTTGAGAGAAATCAGCATTTTGTGCATATGGAATATTTCAGGGATTTTTTATTTCAGCTCATGAAACCAAAACTTTACATGTTGCGTTATTTTTGTTCAGTATAGTTTGAGAACTATGTGTGCTAGCAACTTTTGACCAATGACGTACAGTTCAAGTCTGAAGTTTACATACACCTTGGCCAAATACATTAACTCAGTTTCACAATTTCTGACATTTAATCCTAGTAAAAATTCCCTGTTTTAGGTCAGTTAGGCATGTCCACCACTTTATTGTAAGAATGTGAAATGTCAGAATAATAGTAGAGCATTATTTATTTCAGCTTTTATTTCTTTCATCACATTCCCAGTGGGTCAGAAGTTTACATGCACTCAATTAGTATTTGGTAGCATTGCCTTTAAATTGTTTAACTTGGGTCAAACGTGTTGGGTAGCCTTCCACAAGCTTCCCACAATAAGTTGGGTGAATTTTGGCCCATTCCTCCTGACAGAGTTGGTGTAACTGAGTCAGGTTTGTAGGCCTCCTTGCTCACACACGCTTTTTCAGTTCTGCCCACAAATGTTCTATGGGATTGAGGTCAGGGCTTTGTGATGGCCACTCCAATACCTTGACTTTGCTGTCCTTAAGCCATTTTGCCACATCTTTGGGGTCATTGTCCATTTGGAAGACCCATTTGCGACCAAGCTTTAACTTCCTGACTGATGTCTTGAGATGTTGCTTCAATATATCCACACAATTTTCCATCCTCATGATGCCTTCGATTTTGTGAAGTGCACCAGTCCCTCCTGCAGCAAAGCACCCTCACAACACGATGCTGCAACCCCTGTGCTTCACGGTTGGGATGGTGTTCTTTGGCTTGCAAGCCTCCCCCTTTTTCCTCCAAACATAACGATGGTCATTATGGCCAAACAGTTCTATTTTTTCTTTCATCAGACCAGAGGACATTTCTACAAAAAGTACGATCTCTGTCCCCATGTGCAGTTGCAAACCGTAGTCTGGCTTTTTTATGCCGGTTTTGGAGCAGTGGCTTCTTCCTTGCTGAGAGGCCTTTCAGGTTATGTCGATATAGGACTCGTTTTACTGTGGATATAGATACTTTTGTACCCGTTTCCTCCAGCATCTTCACAAGGTCCTTTGCTGTTGTTCTGGGATTGATTTGCACTTTTCACACCAAAGTACGTTCATCTCTAGGAGACAGAATGTGTCTCCTTCCTGAGCGGTTTGACGGCTGCGTGGTCCCATGGTGTTTATACTTGCGTACTATTGTTTGTACGGATGATCATGGTACCTTCAGGCATTTGGAAATTGCTCCCAAGGATGAACCAGACTTGTGGAGGTCTACAATTTGTTTTCCTGAGGTCTTGGCTGATTTCTTTTGATTTTCCCATGATGTCAAGCAAAGAGACACTGAGTTTGAAGGTAGGCCTTGAAATACATTCACAGGTACACCTCCGATTCACTCAAATGATGTCAATAAGCCTATCAGAAGCTTCTAAAGCCATGACATCATTTTCTGGAATTTCCCAAGCTGTTTAAAGGCACAGTCAACTTAGTGTATGTAAACTTCTGACCCACTGTAATTGTGATACAGTGAATTATAAGTGAAATAATCTGTCTGCAAACAATTGTTGGAAAAATTACTTGTGTCATGCACAAAGTAGATGTCCTAACCAACTTGCCAAAACTTTAGTTTGTTAACAAGAAATTTGTGGAGTGGTTGAAAAACGAGTTTTAATGACTCCAACCTCAGTGTATGTAAACTTCCGACTTCAACTGTAATAAAACCCTGGATTCCTGATACCGTTGAGAGTCCACCGGTCACCCATATTGGCACTTCCTAGCAGGAGCAGTCCTCCATAAGAATGAATGGAATTGTACAGTAATTCAAATAAATGTTAAGGACAAAATTACATAAGTATATATTTTTTGTTGTAGTGGGGACAGTAACATTACTGCTGTCTAAATTTGAAATGTTAATGTTTAGCTCAATGTAATTTAAAAGTATGCATTAAGGTGACACATTGAATAAACGTGTCAAAAACGAATATAGACATTAATAAATGCATTTCTATAGAGTCCTGAATATTTTTTACAAATTAGGAGTGCCAAGGTGGCTGCGTGGAGGCTTCAATACAGTGTCCCCTGTCAGTCATCCAGGGGTTATACACAACATTGCTTTTGTGAGACTGTCCACTATCCAGATAAAACCAAACAAAAAACAGTTGCATACCAACATGAACTGTGGAGGAAAAAAGTGAGAGTTCCAATATTTGCATAATCGTTGTGATTGGATGATAGCTGTGAGGGTTATCGAATCAGGATTAAATCCTCTGTTCTCCCCGAGCTCATTAATGATAGAATCAAAGAGAGTACAGTATGGTTTAGAAACTGTGATAGAATGTTCATATTTGAAGATGGCAGAAAGGACAGTCTATTTAACACGACAAGGAGTGGAATGCTAGGTAAACAGACTGGTACCCAGACTACAGGTTCTCATAAAAATGAATATATTACGTAGAATTAGAATACGAGAATGGACATGAACCTTCTTATGATGGAATAAAGGTCAGCTGTTTACATATTTTAGAGGCCATTTATACAGAAAATTGGTATAAAACCATAAACTGTTTTATAATTCTATTACAATATTTTAGGTTGACAATAATTCTATTACACAATTTCTAATATCACATGCCTTTTTTCCCCGGCATAAGTAAAATCAAGATTATGGCTCTACTGCCATTCATTCCAATTAGACTGGTTTGGATTTCTCCCTGTCCAATACGTCCATCATGGCTGCCATTTATTCCATTCTGGAACTTTGAGGTTTTATGACGTAGGCTGCATTTCAAACTCAAAGTAGACAGCCCTCGGCCCTAAACCCTCAGTCCTATGCCCTTGGGGGAATCCCTGTGGCCATATTTGTTGTCAGTCTAAATGATTAGCCAAGCAGGGGAAGTTTGCAACGTAAGCCCCTCAGACCTCGTTTTTAAGAGTTTGCGAGTGTACAATTGTTAACGTTGGGGCCTGAAATGCCCCATAATTCAACTCGCGATGATTGTACATCCGCTAAGAAAAGTAAGCCAAAATGTAAAGCCAAAATTAATATGGAGAAGTCAACATACAAGTGTAAGTAAAAACGAATGTAAAAAAGTTCGAAATTGTACTACAGTGCTAATGCACATGATGGCTCAAACACGTATCATAAAAGTAATTATGTTTTTATTTGGTTAGCTTTTGGAAATGTTAACTTGCGAACAACTTTCCCTGACATCACACTTATACATTGTAATTTTCGATTTACCTGATATAGTAGGATGGCTAATATTCGATGTCTGAGGATACGTTGTCTTCTAGCCAAGATATGAAACATGACTGGAAACATGACCGAATACAAACAGTGTAGCTATTCCCTCCGCAAGGCAATCAAACAAGCTAAGCGTCAGTATAGAGACAAAGTAGTCGCAATTCAACGGCTCAGACACGAGAGGTATGTGGCACGGTCTACAGTCAATCACAGACTACAAAAGAAAAACCAGCTCCATCGCGGACCACGAGGTCTTGCTCCCAGACGAACTAAACAACTTCTTTGCTCGCTTTGAGGACAATACAGTGCCACTGACACGGCCCGCTACCGAAACCTGCGGGCTCTCCTTCACTGCAGCCAACGTGAGTAAAACATTTAAACGTGTTAACCCTCGCAAGGCTGCAGGCCCAGACGGCATCCCCAGCCGCGTCCTCAGAGCATGCGCAGACCAGCTGGCTGGTGTGTTTACGGACATATTAAATCAATCCTTATCTGAGTCTGCTGTTCCCACATGCTTCAAGAGGGCCACCATTGTTCCTGTTCCCAAGAAAGCTAAGGTAACTGAGCTAAATGACTACCGCCCCGAAGCACTCACTTCCGTCATCATGAAGTGCTTTGAGAGACTAGTCAAGGACCATATCACCTCCACCCTACCCTAGACCCACTCCAATTTGCTTACTGCCCCAATAGGTCCACAGATGACGCAATCACAATCACACTGCCCTAACCCATCTGGACAAGAGGAATACCTATGTAAGAATGCTGTTCATCGACTACAGCTCAGCATTTAACACCATAGTACCCTCCAAACTCGAGACCCTGGGTCTCGACCCCGCCCTGTGCAACTGGGTCCTGGACTTCCTGATGGGCTGCCCCCAGGTGGTGAGGGTACTTCCTGTTCACCCATGACTGCGTGGCCATGCACGCCTCCAACTCAATCATCAAGTTTGCAGAAGACAATACAGTGGTAGGCTTGATTACCAACAACGACGAGATGGCCTACAGGAAGGAGGTGAGGGCCCTCGGAGTGTGGTGTCAGGAAAATAACCTCTCACTCAATGTCAACAAACAAAGGAGATGATCGTGGACTTCAGGAAACAGAGAGGGAGCAGCCCCCTATCCACATTGACGGGACAGTAGTGGAGAGGGTGGAAAGTTTTAAGTTCCTCGGCGTACACATTACGGACAAACTGAAATGGTCCACCCACACAGACAGCGTGGTGAAGAAGGCACAGCAGCGCCTCTTCAACCTCAGGAGGCTGAAGAAATTCAGCTTGTCACCAAAAACACTCAAACTTTTACAGATGCACAATCGAGAGCATCCATGCGGGCTGTATGGTCGACGACAACTGCTCCGCCACGCACAACCGTAAGGCTCTCCAGAGGGTAGTGAGGTCTGCACAACGCATCACTGGGGGCAAACTACCTGCCCTCCGGACACCTACACCACCCGATGTCACAGGAAGGCCAAAAGATCATCAAGGACAACAACCACCCGAGCCACTGCCTGTTCACCCCGCTATCATCCAGAAGGCGAGGTCAGTACAGGTGCATAAAAGCGGGGACCGAGAGACTGAAAACAGCTTCTATCTCAAGGCCATCAGACTGTTAAACAGCCCACTAACATTGGAGTGGCGTTCCCCTCGCCCGGGCGCGAACCAGGGACCCTCTGCACACATCAACAAGTTACCCACCGCTCACAAAGGCAGCGGCCCTTGCAGAGCAAGGGGAACACTACTTCAAGGTCTCAGTGCAAGTGACGTCACCGATTGAAAGGCCATTAGCCGCGCACCACCACTAACTAGCTGGGCCATTTCACATCCGTTACACTCCACCTCCCTTTTCACCTCCCCTTTTCCGCAGCAACCATGAGCCGGGTCAACAGCATCAATGTAACAGTTTAACTTTACGTCCGTCCCTCGTCCATACCCGGGCTCGAACCAGGGACCCCTCTGCACACATCAACAACAGTTACCCACGAAGCGTCGTTATCCATCGCTCCACAAAGGCTGTGGCCCTTGCAGAGCAAGGGGAACCACTACTTCAAGGTCTCAGAGCAAGTGACGTCACCGATTGAAAGGCCATTAGCGCGCACCACCGCTAACTAGCTGGCCATTTCACATCCGTTACACTGCAACATACTGACTCAACTCTAGCCCCTTTAATAATGGAAAAGTTTATGTAATAAATGTATCACTACCCACTTTAAACACAATGCCAACTTTATATAATGTTTACATACCCTACATTACTCATCTCATATACACTGCTCAAAAAAATAAAGGGACACCTTAAACAACACAATGTAACTCCCAAGTCAATCACACTTCTGTGAAATCAAACTGTCCACTTAGGAAGCAACACTGATTGACAATAAATTCCACATGCTGTTGTGCAAATGGAATAGACAAAAGGTGGAAATTATAGGCCAATTAGTAAGACCCCCAAAAAGGAATGGTTCTGCAGGTGGTGACCACACACCACTTCTCAGTTCGCTTGCTTCTGGCTTGATGTTTTGGTCACTTTTGAATGCTGGCGGTGCTTTACCTATGGTAGCATGAAGACGGAGTCCTAAACCACACAGTGGCTCAGGTAGGCAGTATTTCATGGCAGAGTATGCGCACTCAATGCGAGCTGTGGCAAGAAGGTTTGCTGTGTCTGTCAGCGTAGTGTCCAGAGCATGGAGGCGCTACCAAGAGACAGGCCAGTACATCAGGAGACGTGGAGGAGGCCGTAGGAGGGCAACAACCCAGCGGCAGGACCGCTACCTCCGCCTTTGTGCAAGGAGGTGCACTGCCAGAGCCCTGCAAAATGACCTCCAGCAGGCCACAAATGTGCGGTCCATTTAAAATTAATTCAACTCGTCAGACAGACGTCATGATACGTCAACCGAAGGGTCCACTTAATTTGAGGGCTAAGGGGAGAGGGTGTGTCTTAAGTGTTTGGAATGCAGCTATATTAATTTAATAGGATCTCCATGGTTTAAAGGTCAAATTAAGCCGTTTTTTAAAAATCTCAATATCAAATAATTTCTGGGTAACAATGAAGTACCTTACTGTGATTGTTTTCAATTAAAATGTTTGAAAATTTAAAAAAATTGTTTAGCAAAGAGCAATTTCTCATGCAATAATTTTGCTGGAACTGGAGTGTTCTGAGTGGGGAGGGGGAAACTGAAAACGCTGTGATTGGCAGAGAGGTTTGGAACTCTTTCTTATTGAGGGCTTGCAGTTAACATAAAAAGCGTCCTGGCGGCCACGTTGGAAACCACCGCATTAATTCTTCAGACAACAACAGCTGAGTGGCTACCCCAAACTGCATTCTCTAACAAGACAGGAAAGATATCAGGAAAAAAATATGTTTACAGATTCCCCGCAATCATGAAACACCATTGGTGACACCAAGGTAAGAGTCAAGAACTGTCAGATAAGAGAAGAAACCTTTTTGCCTTTCAAGACCTGAACCCAGACAGCTGTCAGTAACGGGTCTGCTACGATCATTTAATCACTGGTAAGTCAAGTCTGATCGATTTCGAGTTTAGTTTGGCTGTTATGCCAACCAAGTGTTAACAACAACACTAAGTTAACCAAAATTAGCTAGCTAGATAGCTTGTAGTCTAGCAAATAACGTGTCGTGTGAGTTTAAAGTTTGGGGAAGCTATTTTTCACCAAAGGATTGCATGCCTCTATCATCGTATATTTGCAGACAAATGTAAGCCTACCATTCCTAATGTTATGAGTAGATTGGATAGTAATAATTTAGGCTATTTAATAAGCGCGTAGTGGTATAGGTTTATAGGCTATATCAGAGACGTTTCCTGGAAAAATGTGGCCTTTGATAAACATTTCATGCAATTCTACTACACTTTATGACTGGTGACATTTTCAGAATCATTTTTCATACGATGGTAGCCATGGCCTACTCTACTGATCAATAAAAACGACCTTGTCTTGAATGCAACCATGTAATCTAGGCCTATGAAAAAGGGGTCCTGGCTAAAAGAAAGCCAACTTTTGTCAAAAGTACATTTTAGCTAAACCTTTTCCTAACCTGCTGCCTAAATGATCGTAATCTGCTAAGAAGTGTCAAATATGACATTAATTTGACAAAAACTGGATCCCTTCTAGCCAAGACCATGAAAATGAGAGATACAAATTGTACAATATTATGTCCATATAGCCCAGAGGACATTATTGCCAAAAACACTTGTGGTTATCATATTCATATGATAAAACAATGATAATTTGTTGAGAACTTTATTCATAAGAGGAAGGAAAATGTATGGACATTGCAGCATAGGACAAAGGCCTCAATGGGATAGCACAACCTGTATTGACTATTGGTTGTTCAAGCCCAACAGATTTAATCTTTATCACACTAAAACACCTGAATGAATTAAACACAACCAAACAATTAAGAGCCCTGGTGGTATAGGTGACATTCTAACATCAGGTGGGCTTTTAATTTGTTTATGTACTACTGTAGGTTCACCAGCTGACCTCTATCAAGACACCCATGTCAACTGGATTACCACTGTGAAGATGAGCAATGCTGCAGCAGCATCAGTTTCTACTTCTTCGCCATTTTCCAGATATGAAAGGAGACATCCCTCAATTATACAACATGGTTGTCATATGCTGTGCTTTGATCAATCTAAACGATTCTGTTGTGCCATTTGAGTAGAGCACCTTCACCTTGTCGTCATGGAAAAAGTGCCCCCTTACACCATATTAATATATAACATGTAATTTGGAAGGTGTAAAAGACTATTGTTTATGATATTGTAAATGTATTGTACTTTAATAACAGGCTATATTGTTGTATGGGTGAAATAAAGTATTGTCATCTCTGCTTTGCCTAGCCCCATTGAATAAAACGTATTCTTATAGCCCAACTATTTTCTTTCTTTACAATTTGACTATGTATGCTAAATGTGTTTAATGTAATTGTGGTAGTCTTAGGCAAACCATCTTCATTAGCACCTCCAAGTGCCACTCAGACCTTCTTGGATAAAAGTATCTGGCATTGAACACATTTACATAAAGTATTCAGACTGTTTGTTGATGCACCTTTGGCAGCGATTACAGCCTTGAGTCTTTTTGGGTATGACGCTAAAAGATTGGGAGAAATTCCAAATACAGGCGTGGCATTCTTCTCTGCAGATCCCCTCAAGCTCTGTCAGGTTGGATGGGGAGCGTCACTGCACAGCTATTTTCAGGTCTCTCCAGAGATGTTCGATCGGGTTCAAGTCTGGGCTCTGGCTGGGCCACTCAAGGACATTCAGAGACTTGTCCTGAAGCCACTCCTGCGTTGTCCTGGCTGTGTGTTTAGGGTCGTTGTCCTGTTGGAAGGTGAATCTTCGACCCAGTCGTGCCAAAGAGTTCCATATTGGTTTCATCAGACCAGAGAATCTTGTTTCTCATGGTCTGAGAGTCCTTTAGGAACCTTTTGGAAAATACAAGCAGGCTGTCATGTGCCTTTTACTGAGGAGTGGCTTCTGTCTGGCCACTCTACCATAAAGGCCTGATTGGTGGAGTGCTGCAGAGATGGGAGAACCTTCCAGAAGGACAATCATCTCCACAGAGGAACTCTGGAATGCTGTCAGTGTGACAATCGGGTTCTTGGTCACCTCCCTGACCTTCTCCCCCGATTGCTCAGCCCTAGGAAGAGTCTTGGTGGTTCCAAACTTCTTCCATTTTTAAGAATGATGGAGGCCACTGTTCTTGGGGACCTTCAACGCTGCAGACATTTTTTGCCACCCTTCCCCCAGATCAGTGCCTCGACGCAATCCTGTCTCAGAGTTCTACGGACAATTCCTTCAAACTCATGGCTTGGTTTTTGCTCTGACATGCACTGTCAACTGTGGGACCTTTATATAGACAGGTGTGTGTTTTTCCAAATAATGTTCAATCAATTGAATTTACCACAGGTGTACTCCAATCAAGTTGTAGAAACATCAAGGATGATCAATGGAAACAGGATGCACCTGAGCTCAATTTCGAATCTCATAGCAAAGGGTTTAAATACTTATGTAAATAAGGGATTTCTGTGTTTTGTATATTTGTGTGTAGATTGAGGAAAACAAATAAGTTAATCAATTTTAGGAATAAGACTAACATAACAAAATGTGGAAAAAGGGGTCTGAATACTATCCGAATGCACTGTATGTACCCTTATTCTCTTGGGACATTCATTGGGACCTGTTCATCTGCAGACAGGATTTGATGGCTCTTTGTATCTGAGGACAGAAAACAACACAAAGAAACACGCTGCATTATAATGAAGTTAGACATCCCTGAATATTAAGTTGCTTTATCTCGCTGTCCTTAGTTTTTCTGGAAAACTGGAGAATAGTTTTGTAATGCCCTACCAAAGTTACCTGCCCTATCCAGAGTAGCCTACTCTCCCCTTTGTGACAGCTGGAAGTGCTAGTTAATCCTTTCACACTCTTCCATGGCCGTTAGCGATCTACCTACCTACCAATACATTTGGGGCTGAAACGATAAAAACATCAAGATAGCTAACTAGCTAATATGAAGTTAGCAAACTGGTGATATTTAATTCACGTAGCTAGATATACAGTATGTAAAGTTAGCTAACTATCTAACATTACGTTAGCAGCTCATTTGAGTTAGCCTGCACACTAAGTTTCTGTAGTAAGCTAGATAATAATACATCATTTTTTATCCCTTTCAACATATTTACTTACTTAAATAGGTTCTCCCACTGCCTCCGTTTTCTAGGTCCTTAGAAGAAGAAAAAAGGGCAATCTTCCTGAAGTTTCCGGTGGTAGCAAAACGCAGCCAGCCATGTCAACGATTGGAGGACTTTCAACAAACTCAGTTTGTTCTTCCAACATGGCGCTTGGTACGGTTGCTAGGTGATTTGTGAAGCAACTGCAAGCCCTCTATTCACACATTTACAGCCTCATGATGTCACCAGGCAGGCCCAAACTCCATCCCACCAAACAGGCTGAAATTTCTGGCAGTCTTTTCAAACAGCTCGTACACTTAAAGGACATGATAATTCTCACAGTATTATTTCAACAGTGTGGAAATGTATACATATCACAGGAAAATCACATTTCTGACTGCACTAGGTTTTTAATATGTACGAAGAAAAACCCATTGACTTTCAACTTACAAATGGTGAACTAACAAAATGCATTTGGTTAAATAATAAGAAACATTTAGAAATATTAATAGCAGTTTAAAAGGACTGCAATTCTAATGTCAGTCTTTGATATATCAACAGTACAATGCACCCTGTGAAATACTGAGAGCTCATCATTTCAGTGAACAATATTTCACAAGTCATGAGGTACTATAGCACCCCAGCAGCAGCCTCTGTGGACTCTCCAAAGGCCAAAAACCTGTGCAGCTTAAATTCAAAGTCTATGGGCTGCTCCTGAGGAGCTATGTACTTCTTGGTCATAGTGGAGCCCAGGTAGGAGATAAGCTCACAATTCTCCTCAAATGACGCCAGCTTCTTCTTGTACTTCTGGCGGATGTAGTCCGAGTTCCTGGGGTTGAAGGCTGAGGAACGGAGAGAGGGATGGAGGGAATAGGGAGGGAGCACAGGGTGAAAGAATGGACAAGCAACATAATGCAGAGTCAAATTATAATCCGAGACCAATCCACTGCAAAGATAGCATGTCCAGGGACCGTGTGACATTATGGTGATGACAAACTTGGGTGTGTGAAGAGCCTTAAGGCTCCTCTCAATAATTTTTGCATACCTTTCAAATAAAAGGCCAGATAATGGAGTGCTGATCTCTTCGGACTGAGGTAGGGGAACTTTGGTTTGAGACAACCGACGGCCGTCAGAGCTTTAATGATAGATCTTGCCACGCCCTGATATGGAACACAAAACCTCTGGTCAACATACAGTATGTCACATGCACTGTAGTGTAAACACACTTCAGCTATTTTTATTCAGATTAAGTCCCTCCAGTAATTACATCCAGAGTGCCTCCCGGTGTGTTTGAGCCTCAGTCTCACCTGTTCCATGTAGCCTAGCATGGGCAGGGAGGTGAGCTGCACAGGCTCACTCATAGGAGGCAGCTTGTCGGGCAGCTTCTGGTTCCAATAGGTCTCAGGTAACCTGAGAGGAGGAGCAAGGAGTTGGAAGAGAACTGGTTTGGGTTACCTAACAATATTCAAATTGATAGTTTGAGATCACACCAAGTTCATTGCATCAGTCTATTACTGACCTCAGAAACCTGTCCTGTTTCTGTTCGTTCTCGAAAATGTAGATTTGTTCCCGATATTCCACAGAGTACTCCACGCTTCCACGAACCAGGGCCTCATACCTGAGGAGAGTTTCAAACTAAAATCAATACATCTCAAAGGCACTAACATGAAACGGAATCAACTGAGAGCATATAGCAAGCAGCCTGTCTGGGAGGTAGGATGAGAGCATCAATCTGTGACGTTGTAAGGTTGGACCCAGGTGCAGAGAAGAGACCAGACGAGAAATCAGTGGTTAAGGATAAACATAAACATTTACTGAGAACCGGTAGACGCAGGATCACAGTACACTTGAAAAAACAAACACTAAGTCTCAAACTCACTCAGGAAATGAACGCACACGGTAAACAATTCAAGCTGCAAAGGACCACAGAAAACACACCTCTTTTAACAGGGACACAATCATCCAATAAAAGTCTCTAGCGCGGTCTCTGCCGCCTTCTGGTGCCAGGGGGAACCATAACACAATCACAACAGGTCCGTGAGAGCAAGTTTGCTCTGACCAAGTTTTTAAATACCTAAGGCCAAACAAATGTTTTTAAATGTTTAACGAATTCCCCTCTTCACTTTTCTCAAACTTTTTTATTATAATAAATCAGGAAAATTGCTGAACTATGCATCTTATATTCTCTCTAAGAGGTTAAAATATCTTGAATAGGTTGTTATGTGTTGAACTAAGGTCACTATAGTATTTTAAGAAGAAGGTCAACTTTTTTTGTTAGCTCAATCGCCTCACTTTTCAAGAAATGTCATCCGTGAAACATTTAATTCCATTTCTATGGCCTTATACATTTAAATAACTTAATATATAAAGTTGACGTCGGACGTTTACATACACTTATGTTGGAGTCATTAACATTTTTTTGGCAAGTCGGTTAGGACATCTACTTTGTGCATGACACAAGTCATTTTTCCAGCAATTGTTTACAGACAGATTATTTCACTTATAATTTACTGTATCACAATTCCAGTGGGTCAGAAGTTTACATTTAACATTTTTTATTTCACCTTTATTTAACCAGGTAGGCTAGTTGAGAACAAGTTCTCATTTACAACTGCGACCTGGCCAAGATAAAGCATAGCAGTGCGACAAAAACAACAACACAGAGTTACACATAAACAAACGTACAGTCAATAACACAAAAGAAAATAAAAATAAAAAGATCTATGTACAGTGTGTGCCAATGTAGAAGAGTAGGGAGGTAGGCAATAAATAGGCCATAGAGGTGAAAATAATTACAATTTAGCATTAATACTGGAGTGATATATGTGCAGATGATGATGTGCAAGTAGAGATACTGTGGTGCGGGCAGCAATCGGTTGAAGAACATGCACTTAGTTTTTCTAGCATTTAAAAGCAGTTGGAGGCCACGGAAGGAGTGTTGTATGGCGTTGAAGCTCGTTTGGAGGTTTGTTAGCACAGTGTCCAAAGAAGGGCCAGATGTATACAGAATGGTGTCGTCTACGTAGAGGTGGATCAGCGAATCACCAGCAGCAAGAGCGACATCATTGATATTTAAAGAGAAAATAGTTGGCCCGAGAATTGAGCCCTGTGGCACCCCCATAGAGACTGCCAGAGGTCCGGACAACAGGCCCTCCGATTTGACACATTGAACTCTATCTGAGAAGTAGTTGGTGAACCAGGCGAGGCAGTCATTTGAGAAGTCAAGGCTATAGAGTCTGCCGATAAGAATGCGGTGATTGACAGAGTCAAAAGCCTTGGCCAGGTCGATGTAGACGGCTGCACAGTACTGTCTTTTATCGATGGCGGTTATGATATCGTTTAGGACCTTGAGCGTGGCTGAGGTGCACCTATGACCAGCTCGGAAACCAGATTGCATAGTGGAGAAGGTACGGTGGGATTCGAAATGGTCGGTGATCTGTTTATTAACTTGGATTTCAAAGATTTTAGAAAGGCAGGGCATGATGGATATAGGTCTATAACAGTTTTGGTCTAAGGTGACCGCGGTAGCTTTCCAATCTTTGGGGTTCTCAGACGATACGAAAGAGAGTTTGAATAGGCTAGTAATATGGGTTGCAACGATTTCGGCAGATAATTTTAGAAAGAGAGGGTCCAGATTGTCTAGCCCAGCTGATTTGTAGGGATCCAGATTTTGCAACTCTTTCAGAACATCAGCTGTTTGGATTTGGGTGAAGGAGAAGCGGGGGGAGTTTGGGCAAGTTGCTGCAGGGGGTGCTGAGGTGTTGGCCGGGGTAGGGGTAGCCAGGTGGAAAGCATGGCCAGCTGTGGAAAAATGCTTATTGTGACAGTGTTTCCTATCCGCAGTGCAGTGGGCAGCTGGGAGGAGGTGCTCTTATACTCCATGGACTTTACATTGTCCCAAAAGTTTTTGGAATTAGTCCTACAGGAAGCAAATTTCGGTTTTAAAAAGCTAGCTTTAGCTTTCCTAACTGACTGAGTATATTGGTTCCTAACTTCCCTGAAGAGTTGCATATCGCGGGGGCTATTCGATGCTAATGCAGAACGCCACAGGATGTTTTTGTGCTGGTCAAGGGCAGTCAAGGCTGGGGGGAACCAAGGGCTCTATCTGTTTTTAGTTCTACATTTTTTGAATGGGGCATGCTTATTTAAGATGGAGAGGAAAGCACTTTTAAAAGAGCAACCAGGCATCCTCTACTGACGGGATGAGGTCAATATCCTTCCAGGATACTTGGGCCAGGTCGGTTAGAAAGGCCTGCTCGCTGAAGTGTTTTAGGGAGCGTTTGACAGTGATGAGTGGTGGTCGTTTGACCGCGGACCCATTATGCACGCAGGCAATGAGGCAGTGATCGTTGAGATCCTGGTTGAAGACAGCAGAGGTGTATTTAGAGGGCAAGTTGGTCAGGATGATATCTAAGAGGGTGCCCATGATTAAGGATTTTGGGTTGTATCTGGTAGGTTCCTTGATAATTTGTGTGAGATTGAGGGCATCTAGCTTAGATTGTACGACGGCCGGGGTGTTAAGCAAGTCCCAGTTTAGGTCACCTAACAGTACGAACTCTGAAGATAGATGGGGCGATCAATTCACATATGGTGTCCAGGGCACAGCTGGGGTCTATAACAAGCGGCAACGGTGAGAGACTTGTTTCTGGAAAAGTTGATTTTTAAAAGAAGAAGCTCGAATTGTTTGGGCACAGACCTGGATAGTATGACAGAACTCTTCTGGCTATCTCTGCAGTAGATTGTAACTCCTCCCCCTTTGGCAGTTCTAACTTGTCGGAAAATGTTATAGTTAGGTGTCACGACTTCCGCCGAAGTCGGTCCCTCTCCTTGTTCGGGCGGTGTTCGGCAGTCGACGTCACCGATCTTTTAGCCATCACTGATCCATGTTTTATTTTCTATTGGTTTTGTCTTGTCTTCCTTCACACCCGGTTCCAATCCCATCAATTACATGTTGTGTATTTAACCCTCTGTTTCCCCTCATGTCCTTGTCGGAGATTGTTTATTGTATGTGTTGTGCTAGTCATGTGTCGGTGTGCGACGGATTTTTTACCCACTTTTATTATTTTTGGTATATTTTGGTTTTTGGAGGTTATGAGCACTTATTAAACGACTCCGTTTATACAAAGTTCCTTTTCCTGCGCCTGACTTCCCTGCCACCTACACGCACTCATTACATTAGGGATGGAACTTTCAGGATTTTAGGTGGCCTTCCTAAGCCAGGATTCAGACACGGCTAGGACATCCGGGTTGGCAGTGTACTAAAGCAGTGAATAAAACAAACTTAGGGAGGAGGCTTCTAATGTTCACATACACTAAGTTGACTGTGCCTTTAAACAGCTTGGAAAATTCCAGAAAATTATGTCATGGCTTTAGAAGCTTCTGATAGGCTAATTGACATCATTTGAGTCAATTGGAGTTGTACCTGTGGCTGTATTTCAAGGCCTACCTTCAAACTCAGTGCCTCTTTGCTTGACATCATGGGAAAATCAAAAGAAATCAGCCAAGACCTCAGAAAAAAAATTGTAGACCTCAACAAGTCTGGTTCATCCTTGGGAGCAATTTCCAAATGCCTGAAGGTACCACGTTCATCTGTACAAACAATAGTACGCAAGTATCTATATTCTAGTTCTATAACGACATAACCTGAAAGGCCGCTCAGCAAGGAAGAAGCCACTGCTCCAAAACCACCATAAAAAAGCCAGACTACGGTTTGCAACTGCACATGGGGACAAAGATCGTACTTTTTGTAGAAATGTCCTCTGGTCTGATGAAAGAAAAATAGAACTGTTTGGCCATAATGACCATCGTTATGTTTGGAGGAAAAAGGGGGAGGCTTGCAAGCCAAAGAACACCATCCCAACCGTGAAGCATAGGGGTGGCAGTATCAAGTTGTGGGGATGCTTTGCTGCAGGAGGGACTGGTGCACCTCACAAAATAGATAGCATCATGAGGTAGGAAAATGATGTGGATATATTGAAGCAACATCTCAAGACATCAGTCAGGAAGTTAAAGCTTGGTCGCAAATAGGTCTTCCAAATGGACAATGACCCCAAGCATACTTTCAAAGTTGTGGCAAAATGGCTTAAGGACAACAAAGTCAAGGTATTGGAGTGGCCATCACAAAGCCCTGACCTCAATCCCATAGAAAATTTGTGGGCAGAACTGAAAAAGCGTGTGTTAGCAAGGAGGCCTACAAACCTGACTCAGTTACACCAGCTATGTCAGGAGGAATGGGCCAAAATTCACCCAACTTATTGTGGGAAGCTTGTGGAAGGCTACCTGAAACGTTTGACCCAAGTTAATCAATATAAAGCCAATGCTACCAAATACTAATTGAGTGTATGTAAACTTCTGACCCATTGGGAATGTGATGAAAGAAATAAAAGCTGAAAGAAATCATTCTCTCTACTATTATTCTGACATTTCACATTCTTAAAATAAAGTGGTGATCCTAACTGACCTAAGACAGGGAATTTTTACTAGGATTAAATGTCAGGAATTGTGAAACTGAGTTTAAATGTATTTGGCTAAAGTGTATTGAAACTTCAGACTTCAACTGTACCTAATTAATGGCATATTCCAAACTTGAGACCTCTTAAAAAGCCAGAGACCTACAGAGAACCCATGCCCCCCTGTGCCAGCATTGAAGAAGACTGGTACTATAATGAATAGATAGGAGTAAAGCCAGTGTGTTGGCTACCTCTGCCTCCCATCCAGGTAGGTGACGGGGCAGTAGCCCTTCATCTCCACCTGCTTGGGGAACCTGGCCTTCACCTGGCCGGCCGTCAGCTTCTTGGGCAACATGTGGGGAGGGGGGAGAGCATGTGGGCAGCCCGGGATCACAAACTGTTCTGGAGTCTCAAGGAAGAGCTTTTGTAGATAGGGGTACAAGGCAAAGAGAGAAATCCATATAATTTTACCTCTGTTAATAGTTCCTGTGATGTAATAATATACATTATAACTTTTAACCACATATTTCAAAGAGCACTTTACACACATTATATGCAGGTAAGTCACCAAATCATTGATGACTGTCACCAGGTATGAGACCCACCTCCAGGTATTCCCGAGAGCACATCTTGTAATAGTGTCCCCTGAACTCAGCTGCCAGCTCCAGAGATGTAGTGAGAGAACAGTCCACCAGGTGGCGATGGAGGGCGAGGCTGACAGGGCAGTAATAGCTAAACTCACCCAGCCGAGAATTTAGCTCCTTTGGTGTGATGCACAGCCTGTCGATGCTAGCTGCATGGCCTGTAGGGGCCAGGGTCAAAGACATAGGAGAAGCAGCAATCTCATTAGACTTTAATATATACTGAACAAAAATTAACGATTTCAAAGATTTTACTGAGTTAAAGTCCATGTGAGGAAATAAATGTATTAGGCCRTAATCTATGGATTTCACATGACTGGGAATACAGAAATGCATCTGTTGGTCACAGATACCTTAAAAGACAAGGGCCTCACAATGGGCCTCAGGATCTCATCACAGTAATTATGTGCATTCAAAGTGACATTGATAAAATGCAATTGCAATTGTGTTTGTTGTCTTTAGCTTATGCCTGCCTCTGTTTACAACGTTGACTTCAGCAAACAGCTCACACACACAATGCTAAACACGTGGTCTGTGGTTGTGAGGCCGGTTGGACATACTGCCAAATTGTCTAAAACAAGTTTGAAGGTGGCTCATGGTAGACAAATGAACATTCAATTCTCTGGCAACAGCTCTGGTGGACATTCCTGCAGTGAGCATGCCAATTTCATGCTCCCTCAAAACTCTGTGGCATTGTGTTGTGTGACAAAACTACACATTTTAGAGTAGCCATTTATTGTCCCCAGCACAAGGTGCACCTGTGTAATGACCATGCTGTTTAATCAGCTTCTTGATATGCCACATCTGTCAGGTAGATTTTTACCTTGGCAAAGGCAAAATGCTCACTAACAGGGATGTAAACAAATATGTGCACAAAATTTGAAAGAAATAAGCTTTTTGTGCATAATTTATGGAACATTTCTGGGATCTTTTATTTCAGCTCATGAAACATGGGACCAACACTTTACAATCAAATAATTACCAAAGTGAATAGGCTTTTTCTATTTTCTCTCTAGACTGCATATATTACCGGTGCGTATTTTCTCCAGGTAGGTGTGGATGTGTCTCATGCTCATGCGGGCCTCATCCAGGATTCTGTTCCAGACCCACCACTTGGAGTTGTGTCCATCCACAGAGACCCAGTTCTGGTACTGCTGCTGGTAGTGCTGCCTCACCGCCTCTACCTCACGCTTGAAATTAGAGGTACGGATGTTCAGGATCTGGGGGCTGTCATGCATCAGGTGGGGACTGCCAGGGGAGGGGGGATAATTAAGTGACAGTTTAAGCCAAAATGATAACAAGATGAATCCATGTCCCAGGTCATCTGTTGCATAGATGCCCTAAATCTTAAATGAATGGGAAGCATAGACACGGTCAAAGTTTATTAATTTCAGGACGTGCCGAACTTTCCTATTCATTTGAGATTGATGCATATAGCTGGATGTACAGTACACAACAGTTTTGTCCTCTCTGGTAGGGCCATCTAGTGCCACCCCTCTGACCTGTTGGGTTTCATCTTGTCACTGAGGCCTCTCTTTAGCACCTCCACGGTGTCCAGCTGCAGCTCCACCACAAGCACTGGGATAATGCTCCGAGCCTCCATCAAATCAGCCTGCTTACGCGTCATAGGGAAGCCATCCAACACGTACCTGAGATAGGGAAGGAAATACAGTCAATAGAATATGTCATGGAAATAGAATGAATAGCCTAGTCAACCTTCTGGTTGGCATACAATGAAATGTTGCTTTTGGTCTGTTCAATACAACCTTTTTCCAGCTTTTGATTGGTCTGCATGGATCACCAAATTACCGTCTCACTGGGACTTACTGACTTTTAACGTTTTATGACATAATTCAGAATGAAACCAGACATTAGAAAGAGGGAAATTGAACACTGCCTCTATATTTCAGCCTTACCCTCTGGTGCTGCAGACCAGGCTCATGAGGGCTACCTCCAGACACTGGATGGCCAATTCATCTGGCAAGGTGTGGCCCTGGGAGAGGTGCTTCATCATCTGGGTGGCCAGCTCTGTCCTACCCTGGCTGGCCAGCACAGTCCGCATCACGTCCCCAATGGACAGACGAGTCAGGCTGTACTCATGGGCAAACATCCTCGCCACTGCACAACACATATAAATATGGGTGTGTTCTCTGTTTGGGTGAGCTAATGTACAGCTGGATTGGCAGAACTGGCCTGAGATGGTCTTAAATCTAAGTTTGTGTTAGAGAGAATCAAATCCTAATGCATTGTTTGACAAGTTACAGTAACGTGAGTTTTAGTGCATTCATAGAGGAAAAAAGAGTTTAAGAATCAAATAAACATATTGCAAATAATCCTTACAAAAAGTGAATTACATTCACTTACCACAGAGCTAAATTTGTGATGAGAACAGTGGTGTAAAGTACTTAAGTAAAAATACTTAAAAGTAGTACTTAAGTCGCTTTTGGGGGTATCTGTACTGTACTTTACTATTTATATTTTTTTACAATTTTTACATAAAAAAAATTATGTACTTTTTACTCCATACATTTTCCCTGACACCAAAAAGTACTCATTACATTTTGAATGCTTAGCAGGACAGGAAAATTGCCTAATTCACACAGTTATCAAGAGAACATCCCTGGTCATCCCTACTGCCCCTGATCTGGCAGACTCACTAAACACATGCTTCATTTGTAAATGATGTCTGAGTGTTGGAGCATGCCCCTGGCTATCCGTAAATGTAAAAAACTAGAAAATGATGCCACCTGGTTTGTTTAATATAAGGAATTTTACATTATTTATACTTTTACTTTTGATACTTAAGTTTATTTTAGCAATTACATTTACTTTTGATACTTAAGTATATTTAAAATCAAATATTTTTAGACTTTTACTCAAGTAGTATTTTACTGGGTGACTTTCACTTTTACTTTAGTCATTTTCTATCAAGGTATCTTAACTTTTACTCAAGTATGACAATTGGTAACATTTTCCACCACTGGATGAGAACTTGTGTAATATGCCTCTATGTGTTGTGAACTCTGACCTGTGGTTTTGCCTGACTTGGGGGGTCCGATAATGACCAGTTTGATGGGAAGGGAGGGGTTGGGTTTGGGCTGCTTCAGGTACTTGATGGGGTTGAGGATGAAGGTGTTCCTCGTCTCCTTGGAGGCGAAGAAGTAGATGAACTGGTGGAAGAGCACGGGGTAGGATGTGTTCATAGGACCCTGTACTGGCTGGATCAGGTCTCCCTCTGTGTACTAAAAGAGGAACACATGGGATCTGCTATCAGTCACATCACAGCATACAGGGATCAACAGAAAGTTAGGAGATAAAAACATTTATCACACTATGAAGAAGTCCACATCCACTGAATTAAGCGTATTGGGATTTGAATAGAGAGAGAGAGAGAGAGAGAGAGTGTGGGTATGTCCCGGTTTATACTGACCTTGACGGGGTCCCAGCAGCCGAAGAAGCTGTTATACTTGAAGGAGTAGCAGAGCAGCTTGCGGGCCAGGGTATAGCTGATGGGCTGGCACTTGTGGAAGTGGGCCTCCCTGTTGGTCACCAGAGGCTGAACCTTCTGAAGCAGCTGGTAACGCACGATCCTGGACTTACGGCCACCGTTGATGGTCAGTTTAGGGATCTGGTTTTCATCCAGGAGTTCCTGAACAACAAACAAACACACAAGTAAATAATCACATACTAAGATGGGTGGAGGGGGTCTGTGGGAGAGTCAGACAATTATTTCAAGAAAAGGTGCAGGGTGACATAAATGGAAGGCGAGGAGGAAAAAGTATGTCTTCAGTTATGGAGCCTAACCTTCTCTAATTGATAAGATGAAGTCACAGTATAATGCAGTTTTTTTTTTTTATGCTTTTGTAATTGAACTAAATTACACCTTGTCTTTTATACTCTGTACTGATACCCCGTGTATATAGCCAAGTTATCGTTACTCATTGTGTATTAATTTCTTGTGTTATTATTTTTCATTTTCTCTCTGCATTGTTGGGAAGGGCGCATAAGTAAGCATTTCACCTGTTGTTTACGAAGCATGTGACAAATAAAATGTGATTGGATTTATAATGGCACTTTGGGTTACAAATGTATTATTATTATTATAATGCCTCTGACAATATTAAAGCCTGTTCATAGCTGGACAGTATGTGTGTCTCTGTACCATCATCCTAGTGAAGTTGGCGTCGTCTGTTTCAAAGCGTTCCCCGATCTCCATCTCCAGCCTCTCCTCAGCAGCCGCTTCTGTCTCCTCATCCTCCCCATCATCCTCCTCGTCCAGAGTAAACTCCTCAATCAGCATGGCTTCGATCTCCTCCATCCCCTCCTCTTCCTCATCAAACTCTACCTCATCCTCCTCATCCTTCACCTGGCACATAGAGAGAGACTGTAAGGAACAGTGGATGACAGAGTCCCTACTTATCAGGGTCTAATCATAAACTCTTCCCAAACTAATATAGCACAGACCCATATCAGCCTCAAAGAGTCACAGCATCTGTGCTTGTGACAATGAGGAGATTTGCAGCTACCTTTGCAGCTGGTTGCTTTGAGGCATGCTCTGCCATGAGCTCAGCCCTCCTCCGGGTGATGGCCTCCTCCTGCATCAACAGAAAGAGATAGATGGAGGGGAGTGAGGGAGGGGAAAAAAAAATATATATATATGTATATATATATATAGAGAGAGAGAGAGAGAGAGGAGGGGGTTTGGAGAAAAATAGAGAGGAGGGGGGGAAGATGGAGAGAGAGAGAGGGAGTGAGAGTGTGTTAACATGACCTCTAACACCTGCCTTGAGCATTGAGCCTCTCTACTTTCTCCACCTTCTCCCCCACTTGGCTCCCTGTTCTGAAGCCCTAGTCATCTGGCCTGCTCTCCTCTCACCCGTAGTTTGTGGCGTAGCTCCCTGACTTGTCTCAGCTGTTCTCTCCTGCGGTCACGGCGTTCTCTCCAGCTGGCTAGGCGGGGGGGCAGCAGACGCCGCACGACGTCTCTCACGTCCACCGTCATGACCACGGCTGCGTCCGGGAACAGCCGGCGCTCCACCATGAAGGACACGTCCTCAGGGTTCTGGGGGAAACCCTCCAGGATGAACCCTTTCGATCTGGGGTAGGGAGGGGGGTGCAGCAAATCAGTCAAGATGGGAAGTCAGTGGGCGAGAGTGCCTTGTGTGTCAAGATGAGTCTGTGTGTGTGTTAGTGAAATGTCTTTGTACTTGTATGGCTCCTGGTCCCAGAACTGTGGCAGCATCATCTCCATGATCTCCTGAGGCAGAGGCGCTCCATCAAACAGATAGGACTTAATTGCCTCCTCCTCGTCACTCAGCCCCACCTCCTGCTAGCAACATACACAGCAACACAGATAGCCCACCATTCATTCCCTGGGGAACAAGCTGCAATACTGCACCATATAAACTGTGATATGTGACAGTATCATATCCTTTACCTCTGCTGCTGGGGCTTCCTCTGGGCTGTCCTTCCCACTGTGTTTTTCCTCCTCGTCCGTAGAGGGCACTGCTGCCCCTCCCTGTGCCTGCAGCAGAAGGGCTTCCAGGTCCTCAAGGGGCTCCTCAGGGGGCTCCACCTCATCAGAGTAGGGTACGCGGGCCTGGGTCTTCCCCAGGATCAGCTCCTGCAGGCACTCCCTGAACTGGATGTGAAAAATCCCCAGTTGCTCCGCCAGCCATTTCCCGTGGGTGGTCTTATCAGAGCCCCTCGTACCCAGCAGGAAGACTCTCAGAGCTGGGGCCTGGGATGGGGAGAAAGGGGAGGTGGAGAGGAAGAGGGATAGAATATGGGGGTCAAGTGGAATCATTATTTTATCATGGATTCACTTGTCTTAGCTATTTGGTCATTTCAGACATTCATAGATTCAATTGTTCAACAAGTTATCCAGTAGCTTCTTACTTCCTCACTGTTTTCTCTCTGTCACTCTTCTACTTTGTTTCTCCCTCCCTCCCTCCCTCCCTCCCTCCCTCCCTCCCTCCTCCCTCCCTCCCTCCCTCCCTCCCTCCCTCCCTCCCTCCTCTCCTACCTGCAATAGCTGTGTGTGTGAGACGTATGTCTCGGGGCTCAGTAAGAAGCGTTCCCTGGCCTCAGTACTAGAGAAGTAGTAGGCTTTCTCTCTGTACTTGGCAGCATATTCATCCAGACAGGGGATCAGTGCCCCGTTCTCCTTCAGGGACACGGGACAGAAGTGTTGGGTGTCCCCCATCACCCTCTTAGACGCTGCCTCCTCCTGGATACAGCAGGGAGAGAGGAGAGAGGGTATGTCGTAAAAATGTTACAGAAAAACAGCAGTATGGGATGATGGTAAACAGACATGGACGGGATGTTTTTGGTTAGAATACCTATACTGTGAAGTCTGAAGCTATTTTATTTTCAGCTACAGTGCATTTAATTGGAGAATGTGTACAAGAAATGTGTAAGGTCTAAATTGCCAACTATTATACGTCATTAGTGGGTTTCTCCATGTAGGACGTACATCTGTCTCCTGTTCCTCCTCTTCCTCTGCCTCCTCAGGTTTCTCCAGCTCAGCCAAGGCCTGAGCATCCTCCTCCTCCTCATCCAGGTCTACTCCTGACAGCTCCCAGCCCACGTACTTAAAGGGCTCTTGGGAAAACACACATCAAGGTTATTAGGTACCTAAAAGTGCCTTCAGAAAGTATTCACCCCCTTGACTTTTTCCACATTTTGTTGTGTTACAGCCTATATTTTTTGTTACTGGCCTACACACAATACCCCATAATGTCAAAGTGGAATTATGTTTTTCGAAATGTTTACAAATTAATAAAAAATGAAACGCTGAAATGTCTTGAGTCAATAAGTATTCAACCCCTTTGTTATGGCAAACCTAAACAAGTTCAAGAGTAAGCATTTGCTTCACAAGTCACATAATAAGTTGCATGGATTTACTCTGTGAGCAATAATAGTGTTTAACAGAGATGACCACCTCATCTTTGTACCCCACACATACAATTATCTGTAAGGTCCCTCAGTCGAGCGGTGAATTTCAAACACAGATTCAACCACAAGGACCAGCGAGGTTTTCCAATGTTTTGCAAAGAAGGGCACCCATTGGAAGATGGGTCAAAATAAAAAAGCAGACATTTGAATATTCCTTTGAGCATGGGGAAGTTATTAATTACACTTTGGATGGTGTGTCAATACACCCAGTGACTACAAAGGTACAGGTGTCCTTCCTAACTCAGTTGCTGAAGAGGAAGGAAACTATTCCACAATACTAACCTAACTGACAGAGTGAAAAGAAGGAAGGCTGTACAGAATACAAATATTCCAAAACATTCATCCTGTTTGCAACAAGGCACTAAAGTAAAACTGCAAAACATGTGGCAAAGCAATTAACTTTTGTGTTGAATACAAAATGTTATATTCGGGGCAAATCTAATACAACACATTACTGAGTACTACTCTCCATATTTTCAAGCATAGTGGTGACTGCATCATGTTATGGGTATGCTTGTAATCGTTAATTAAGGACTGGGGAGTATTTCAGGATAAAAAAATTAACAGAATCGAGCTAAGCACAGGAAAAATCCTTGAGGAAACCTGGTTTAGTCTGCTTTCCACCAGACACTGGGAGATTAATTCAACTTTCAGCAGGACAATAACTTAAAACACAAGGCCAAATCTACACTGGTGTTGCTTACCAAGAAGACAGTGAATGTTCCTGAGTGGATGAGTTACAGTTTTGATTTAAATCTACTTGAAAATCTATGGCAAAACCTGAAAATGGTTGTCTAGCAATGATCAACAACCAATTTGACTGAGCTTGAAGAATTTTGAAAAGCATAATGGGCACATGTTGCACAATCCTGGTGTGGAAAGCTATTAGAGACTTACCCAGAAAGACTCACAGCTGTAATCGCTGCCAAAGGTGCTTCTACAAAGTATTGACTCAGCGGTTTGAATACTTACGTAAATGAGATATTTAATTTTCAATACATTTGCAAACATTTCTAAATGTTTTCACTTTGTCATTATGGGATATTGTGTGATTCTGAGAACTATGTGACGTATAGGTGAGAATATATAATTTTTTATTCATTTTGCATTCAGACTCTAACACAACAAAATGTGGAATAAGTCAAGGACTATGAATACATTCTGAAGGTGCCTTATAACTCTGTCCTCTGCCACACTATTTGACCAAGCCAGTATAGTCACTCAACCTCAAACACTGCCATACTCTTAGTACCCTGCCATACTCTCTTTTACCAGCACAAAAAACATACATGTACACACCCTGAGCCCCCCACCCCTCCACCTACACAAACACCCTAAGCCGAAAACTCACTCTCCATGTGGAAGACCATCTCCTGGACCAGGTCCTCAGGGCTCTTGCCAGAGGTCTCCAGTACATTGTAGCTGCCTGTGATAGAGGACTCCATGCTCTCCCAGTCGATCACAAACTGCTTCAGCTGCAGCTTGAATGGGTTCATCTCTGGACCGTCTGGATAGCCTCTCTTCCACACTGCAGGCAGAGTCACCTCTGAAGAAAGAAAGAGAGAGAGAGAGATGGATGGAGGCAGGTGGCACTTTACATCAGAGATATAATAATAATCATCATCATCATCATCATATCACAAAACAAAATAATAACAATGTTTTCACATTGCTCAGATGGTCATTGCTCAGTCTTACCTCCACCTTTTATGCTGACGGTAGGTGGGCTTTTGTCAACATCATCTGCATCAGATTTGGCAGAGCCTTCTGCAAAGCAAATTAAGAGGATACAATGAAGATAGATATGAGTATACAAAAGCTGTGATCGTAGAAGGCACCAAAAGCACTCACAAACTTCTACAGATGCACAATCGAGAGCATCCTGTCGGGCTGTATCACCGCCTGGTACGGCAACTGCTCCGCCCACAACCGTAAGGCTCTCCAGAGGGTAGTGAGGTCTGCACAATGCATCACTGGGGGCAAACTACCTGCCCTCCAGGACACCTACACCACCCGATGTCACAGGAAGGCCATAAAGATCATCAAGGACAACAACCACCCGAGCCACTGCCTGTTCACCCCGCTATCATCCAGAAGGCGAGGTCAGTACAGGTGCATCAAAGCAGGGACCAAGAGACTGAAAAACAGCTTCTATCTCAAGATCAGACTGTTAAACAGCCACCACTAACATTGAGTGGCTGCTGCCAACATACTGACTCAACTCCAGCTCACTTTAATAATGGAAATTGATGGAAATTGATCAAAAATGTATCACTAGCCACTTTAAACAATGCCACTTAATATAATGTATATGTATATACTGTACTCTATATCATCTACTGCATCTTGCCATCTTTATGTAATACATGTATCACTAGCCACTATGCCACTTTTATGTTTACATACCCTACATTACTCATCTCATATGTATATACCTGTCTCTTATACACATCTAGATGTGTATAAGAGACAGGTATAAGGTAGTAGTTGTGGAATTGTTAGGTTAGATTACTCGTTGGTTATTACTGCATTGTCGGAACTAGAAGCACAAGCATTTCGCTACACTCGCATTAACATCTGCTAACCATGTGTATGTGACAAATAACATTTGATTTGATTTGATTTGATTTACCAGTAAGTCATGTTTTTGAGGATCGAGATCGAGAATGACAACATTTAGTTAAAATGGAACAGTACCCTCCACCTCCTCTTGCACTGCCTCCAGTTTGGCCTGAGGATCTGTTGGCTTAGGATCCTCCTCTGGGTCCTGCTGCATACGGTTTCTACAGAAGGCCACAAACACACATACAGCAAGATGAAACTGGTTAACCCAACCATCCATGTTGGCTCCAACGATGCAGAGGACCAACACATCATTCCCCCTCCATTTTAGCTCTACTCACAAGGAATCTTGAGCCTCCTGGGCCTTCTGTTTCTGCTGTTCTTCAAGCCTCTTGATTACCTTGTCAACCTCCTCCCTGTTCTGTTCATACACCCTCTTCAATACTACCCTACCTGCAACAGAAATGTTCTCCATTTGTATAGAACTACAAATATGGTAGTCTTCAGATGAATAATACAAAGGCATTACTATGGTAGTATTTGTAGTTGTGAGTTGTAGTTTATCCCACCTTCCCCATCGTTGTCTTTCAGGCAGAACAGGATATCGGGCATGATCCCATCGTGGAGATCCTGAATGGTGGCCAACTGGGACCTGTTCCTGGGAAAGTTGTCCAGCACCCACCCTCTCTTGATCTCTGAGTCTGCATCGGCCATCTCAATCTGGAATACTCATTTGATAAAGAACATCAATGCCATTCCACAAGGCATAGCTTTTTCAATTTGGAAAGATACTGTGCACACGTTCAACTATTTAATCTTCACAGTAATTTACTTGACTTGACTTCAGACAAACCTCTCTGATGTGATTCTCCAGCACCTCTGCATACAGGTCCAGAGAGGGCGGGGTTACAACCTGCTCCGCCTCCTTTAAAGCCTCCTCCACGATGGCCTGTACATCTGGGTGCTCCTCTGTCACCTCCATCATCACTGTATCCCAGCAGCAGCAGCAACAACAACGACAACGACACCTCAGCAGACAGTCAAACAGAGAAACTGACATGTAGTGGGACTGTATGGTTGTGTTGCTCACCTTCCTCAGTCTGTTCACTCGAGGAGAGGGTCGTGGATGTCGCTGTGGGATGACATCAGAATCACCAGTAAATGTGTATGTCTATTAGGCAGCACTTACCTGTTTGTTGGTTAGAGTCTGATTTACTCACCTGAATCATTGTCATCAGACTCCTCCTCACTGATGTTGGATCTCATGTTTACTGCAGGAAATCCACATTTTATTACATTTTACTAAATGCTCATACTATAAATGCTTCAGGTGACAACACAAGAAACCGAGCAAAGGATTGATACACTTTTTCACCATGCAATCATCATCATCACCACCATAATCATCCCATCACTCACTGGACCCGTGGGTGGCGTCCAGTTCCATTTTGACCTTGACCCTCTCGATAGCCATGAGGGTGGAGTCTCTCTTGACCTTCTCCAGCATGTCCTGTTTGACCTTGGTGATGACTGGCTTCATCAAGACCTCCATGTCCACCACCTCTGCTCCGTAGTGCTGGGCCAGTAGGGCGCACAGCGTGCTCTTGCCTGCACATGGAGGCCCGATCACAGACACCTTGCAGGGCGGCCGCGGCATAGGCGGCAGGAGGTACCGCCGCGGGTTCAGCATGAACTTCCCCACGGCCTCCTGGGACGACAGGATGTAGATTTTGTCCATGAACCTGAAGGGGAGCGGGGAAGGAGAGTTAATGGCTGGAATGTGTAGACACAAGCAACAGAGAGACACACACACACTCTCACTCACTCACTCACTCACTCCTTCACTCACTCACTCACTCACTCACTCACTCACTCACTCACTCACTCACTCACTCACTCACTCACTCACTCACTCACTCACTCACTCACTCACCCCACAGAGAACTCGGGCTTGCCCTTGATGATCTTTCCTTCCTTCAGGGCCACAGGGCAGGCTCTACACCAACGACTCCTCCTCCACCTGAACCCAGGGGCCACTGTCTTAGAGGAGGACATGGTCCGCAACAGCTCCTCCTGAGAGAGGACATCAGCACAGACAGTCAATGGCAGTTACTATCCCATAGCATTGGGCTACCATGACCTGTTAACATTGTGCTAGCTAGCTACATTGCTTGCTGCTCAAGGACCATTGACTAATCTTACAATAATAGATCTGAGTTTAGGGTTTTCCACACAAACAGTAGCATAAGCGAGAGGCAGTAGCATGTCTGACCGTGTCAATCTCATCAGGCAGCTCTTCCTCGTCGATCTGGAGCAGCCGAAGGGGGACAGCAACCCTCCTCACTGCCATGGACTCCAGACGGAAGAGCACTGACTACACCAGGGACAAAACCAAAAATAACCAGCTCGTCAACCAGCAATTAAAACACAGAAGTCAGTCTTTACCTACGGGACAGTCACTGTGGTTAGTTGTAGAATGGATAATGAAATTGCAGCCAACTCAAGGGTTTTCAATGTGACTAATGTATTGACAGAGGGCTACGGGTTGCGTTGCTTATTTCCTCAGAAAGGGAACCCCTCTTTCCAAGAACCCCCTCTGATCCCACCATGAACAGTTCCTCAGGGTTTTTATTCCCATCCAGCTCAAACAGGTGCAGGGAAGCATGGTCTGCCATGTAGTCCTGGAAACAAACAGCATGTCAAACAGCATGTCGGTAGCCATGACAGTTAATCAGAACAGAGAACTGTGTCCATCTAGTAATACACTACATCTCTATCACTGATCAAGATAGAACACTTGATGATGAGTCAACAAAGTGAATGGAGTTGTTGTCAGGAATTGGCAGCCATTTTAGGTGTGTCCTCTTCAGGCCTCAGTGCGCTCACCTCTAGAGGTCTGAGAATGGTGTCCTTGTACAGGAGAACCCTGCGGTAGGCGTTCTCTGGGAAGTTTTCCTGCGCTCGCACCAGCTGGGTAATCATGTCCTTCTGCAGCTCGCGCTCCTCCACCTGATCAACAAATAAGCAACCGACTAAGTAAACAAACAAACAAATCACATAGAATAGAGTATAACAACATCTCCAATGAGGATAGTATCAATCTGTTCATGATTGGTTGCACCTCCTCTGCCTCCTCCAGCTCCCCTTCCTCCTCTTCCCCCTCATCCTCATCTGTCTCATTCCTTTTCTTGGTGGTCTCTTTCTTCACAGTGTCCCACTGCTCCCTGAGGAACACCCTGCCTGTCTGGGGGTGCTGCCTCTGGCCCGCCAGGCGGTGGATCAGGTCCCTGTCCGCACACTGGGGATGGAACAGCTCAATAGAATAAGTGGATAGAAAAGTTCAACACAATGAGGATACTTCAGGCCAAGGACAGTTTCAGGATTTTACTGTTATTTCACGGTCAATGGTGTAGTGTAGTGTAATGGGTGTAACTAGCTGTAAAAGTTTGGTTGTGTCTTGTTAATTCAGCACAAGGCACAGTAAACTAACTCAAGGGAGAAGAAGATAACCTTGATGTTTATGATAAAATCGGGCGCCAGTCTCAGGTTCTTGATGAACTCAATCTGCTCCAGTATCTTCAGGTACTCCTCTGACATGGAGGGCAAGCAGCTCAGCACATAACCTGCCATACAACACAATAATGACATTTTCCTGAAACTGCACACACTTCAAACATACACAAAACATGCAGCACTGTGTTGAATCTAGTGAGTATAATGTAGTTAGGGATTAAGGAAAAACGAAAGCAATGTCGATTAGGCTAGCAAAATGAGTTGAATTACCGTAGTGCTCGACCTCTGGTGATTTGAGCCTGTCCAGAATCAGCTGGACCACCATCTCTTCTGAGATACTTTTCCCTTCATTCAGAATCTCGAGAAGCTGAAACCATAAGATGGGTAGTTGAAAAGTCATTCATGTAAATCTGCTACTATACAGAAAATTGAGGCTGCACAGTGGCAACTCACCTCTACTCCTTGCGCTCTTTGATCATTGATGTGTTGGTTGAGCAATTCTGTGTCTGAAATTAATGTATAAAGACGTGTTCAGATACAGAAAAAGAGAACAGGGCATGATATTAGGAACAGAAAAACAGGTTGAGATAGATAGGGAATATTTACCATCAATCAAGACACACTTCCAGGACTGGGCTAATTTTGTGGCAAGTGTAGATTTGCCAACCCCCTGTATAGAATATCAATACAGTAGGTCAGTGTGTGTGTGTGTGTGTGTGTGCGTGTGTGTGTGTGTGTGTGTGTGTGTGTGTGTGTGTGTGTGTGTGTGTGTNGTGTGTGTGTGTGTGTGTGTGTGTGTGTGTGTGTGTGTGTGTGTGTGTGAACCATATTGATAACTCACTGGCTTCCCAATAATGATGAAGCAAGTCGGTTTGGCAAGAAGAAGCTCAATCTCAGCTTCATCCTCAATGAGGTTGTCAACATAAGTGTTCATGTCTGGGAGTTCTAGAACATTTGATGATACTTCCTCTGAAATATGCAATGACAAACAGCCATGAAAGAATGTTATCATTTCAAGTAGCTGACAAGCAGTTGAAAAGGTTGTTGTAACCAACTGTCACAGGCAAACTCTAAACTGTTAGCTAGCGTTAGTTTAGACAATTTTGAATACCCCTAGTACTACCTAGCAAGTGAGTGGTTTAATAATACTGCAACGACATAAGCTTGCTAGCTACATTTGAAATTACATTTAACTTACCATTTAATAATTTGCCATCTGTTTTATTAGGTACTCAAAACAAGTTAGCCATGGTTATGTGCCTGTTAACCATATAATTTTCTTATACCTCAACTTTGTTGAGCGAGCGTAACCATAGTAACCCGAGCCCGTACAAGGACTTTTAAATCGCTTTATATCGCGTCCTTTTTGAACGTGTGAGTACCCGTCTCAGCTGAAGTTTGTGACAGTCACCTGATCGAAACAAACGCATGATCAGGGAGGTGCATGGTAAATTCGTTTGCTTTTCTGTCTTTAGCAGTGCTGTCAAATTGGGTTTTTGATTGAGCATGGTTTGAAACAACATCTTAAGGAGCAGTTTAACATGCCTCGTATCAGCTAACGACATTTGGTGAGTCATATGGTAGCGATATGTTGTCAAAAAAGCCAACATTGGGTGTAATCATTAGGCCGATTCTGTTGCAAAACGTTTCGCAGGAAACCGTTTCCTCCAAACGGAAAACGCAAACGAGAGTTTCTCGGACATATTCAGGTCGGTCCCTCCCCGTTATGTTCCGGTTGCTCTATTTGCTTTCGTTTGGTTCTAAAACTGGTAACGGTTTCCGTAATGAATACACCCATGCTCGCCATGGTTTGGCACTATCTTACTGACAGTAACAATGTCAGCTAGCTACAATGTCTCTACTTTATAGCAGTCATATTTAATGCAACAGATGTATTGCTTGTTTATAACTGTGTAACGTATTCTGTTTGTCAATTGAATTGAAGTTGACATCCTCGAATCTCTCTAATATCCTTCCCCAGTGTGAACTCCACATAACGCAGCTGGCAGTCTCCTCCATCGAGTCTGTGAAGTTGGTCTTCGTCAAATCTTCACCATGCCTCTGTCAGCAGCCGTCATCAGTGGAGTGCAGAAGTTGGTTCTGTACGAAACTAGAGCCGTACGTTTCACAGTATTTCTCCTAGACTCGATGAATGCATTATTCTCTCAAACATTGGCTGGAGGAAGCCTTCCATCCGTTTTGCGCATAATGCATAGCTTATTTCTTAACACATGAAGTATAGTGTTGGTATGTCCATATTACACTGTCTTAACTGTTATTTATAAACTATTACCAGGTGTTGGATAGTTAGTCACGATTGCATTCAATATCTCAAATGGAAGACAGTATTTTTAGCAGACCATTTGCCCATTGTCTTATGTTATGACCTATTGTTTACAGTACATTAACACTAGATGGCAGTACGGGCTCTGGTATAACGCAGTTTCTCTGGTCCCCCGCAATGGCGGAGTTCGATTACCGATTGCTGTCCCTGGTGCTGAAATAGCGACATGTCTGTGTGTCTGCATGCCTATCGATTCGATGATAGGCTTTCTGTGGTGCCAGGTCTTAGCTTTGCTTTAAATAATGGATACATGTTTATTGGTAGGCTTCTTTGCCCGTAGTTTTCTTATGTTAAGCCTAACATTTCACGAAGCTATACACCATGTCGCAATGCTGACATTTTTTAAATGCTGACTGGTGGCAATGATGTAATACTTGTTTGGTAATTAAAGTTGGAAATTCAAACATTGCAGATTGAATAATAAATGTTCGATGCAACAGCATACTTATTATATATATGTATAGGCTACCTGAACCTGCATGACATGAGTCATCCTCATGCTCTCTCCCAGCTTCATAGAAAGTTGTTGTGCATAAAACCAGTCCTTTAATGCCAAATAAGTCAGTCCACCCTCAAAACAATAGCTTACTAGTGGTTGTTTCATTATGCAGTGTACGATCTATAGCTATATACTGTATCTAGCTGCTATTAATCAACTTTACATTTCATTTTATTACACAAAATAAAGGGAAAAAGTAGTTGGCTTGAGGATAAATTCAGCCCCAATGTTTTTGTAGAACTCAGTGGGATGTGTGCGGCTAATAGCCTACTCAAATGGGCTGCTATATTCAAGGTAAATGAAATCAAATTAGATCCAAATTGAGAGACTTCCCTGGTCTGCTGAAGTCCTCCTTTTTTTTGTGTGCAAATGTTTTCACCAAGCCCTGTAGGTCCAGGTTGTGGGACCGACTGTTTTTTTATACTGAGTATTGCCAACCCAGAAAGTCTTTCCTGAGACATTGTGCATTATTTGTCCATGGCGCTGCACACAATTTAAATTTAGTCTTGAATGATGCATGCCAAGATATACCAGAGATAAGGGACTGTTGATATTACAACCACACAACTCCAATGCTGGTTCACCAGTATGAACGAAATTGCAAACAGCTTTTTTTTGTTCAAGTCCTGGAACTGTTGTCTGCTAAATATTATAATCTGGCAGCAATTAAGGTGAATGATAAGCTCAGTTAAAGATGTTACAGAACTGCTGTATTTGAAGCACAACGCCCTTCTTCCCAGTTTCCTTGATGTTGCGATGGCAATTAAGCTGTATTTACCATCCCTGTAGCTCTCGCGTCTACAGAGAAATTGTTTTCTAAACAAAAAAAATCATAAAGGACTATCTAAGAAACATTAGGCTCTCGGTCTGATATGTGCTTTTGAACACACTCATTGCACTGGCGCCGTCGTAGCCTTAACTACGGCATTTGTTCACTGAAGTACTAATTACTTTTTAGAGGGTTACTGTCAACTATTTTATAAAAATAAATAAAAATAGACTTCAATGACAGGCGCATGGGGCCCCAGAGCTCGTTGGCCCCCCTGCCTTGTGGGGGCTGCGGTGGTGTCTGGTATGCCAGTATGGGTAAGAGTACGTTGTAACATCTAAACATATACATTTTTACAACACAAAGTTACTTGCTGCTGCATTCAGAAGACGGACAGAGATGGGTCCTCATACTAAAACAACTGATCATCTGATCATCAACTTGATTTGATGCATCAGAAGTGTTAATGCTGGGCTGGAACAAAAGCGAGCAAACGCTATGGGTCTCAGCAGGACGGCCTAGGATTGAGGAACACGTTTTGTAAAGAGCCAGCATTGACTACATTGTAAGAGTTTCAGGTCAGCCCTGCCCCTTTCATTGGCTCACTCGTGTTCAGACATTAGCAACACAGAGGTGTAGATGATAGGTAGAACAGGACAGAATTAACTCAGTTCCAGACTGAACTATCAACGTGTTCATACTGGACGTCCCCGCATCAAATCTCACACCAATATAGAAACACATAAGGGTCGGGAGAAAGAGACTCATGTAGCATCTTAATTGTGTCAGTGAGAAAAGTCCTGCATGAAAGAAAAGTATGTCTTGTAATAAACACTGTTTTAAATTGTACCTTTCTCTCATCTTCTATCGACCAAAGCACTGCTTTCATCCCACTGTTGAGTGAGGCTCGATGTTTCATCCATGACGTACTTTTTTGTGTAATGTAATCACACACTTTCATGTGTTCTTTGATTACAGAGGTATTTCCTTGTGGGGAGCAATCACGCCCAAACCAAACACCGTGTTCTGAAAATCGACCGCACTGAGCCCAAGGACCTGGCGATTATTGATGATAAGGTGAGTTGCTGCACGTCAAACCACTGCTTTAGAGTAGCAGTGACCTTTGCCCTTGTTGTACAGCACCCCTCAGGGAAAATTGTACAATCAGTCACCTGGTCCTAAGTGTGTATGGGTGACAGATTTGGCTGATGAAGGTTTAAGAGACTACTATACATTATCACTCATCCCCTGCAGTCAGTCATTACCACAGTGTATGAGAGTGGAGGAGATTTGTTTGTTCTCATCAGAATGATAAGGATTCTGATTGGTTTGTTATTATTGTATAGAGTGTCCACTGGTAAGCTCCCTTTCCATCCATCATCATCCTCCCATTCGTTCCTGTAGATCAGGGGCTCCCAAACTTCTTCACTCTGGGCCCCCTCCCAGCATTGGGGAACAACCCGTGCCCTGTCTATTTCTGTGGGCACAAGCACTGTTCATGACACAAACTGTTCACACCCCTCTTGTTGGTGGAGAGAATTTTACAGATTTAAAGCTTATTTCCTGTAATTCTATTCATTTTGTCATGGGGTGCAAAGAACATTTAGCAGTTTTAAAGCTAATGGTCTTGCAATTTTATACATTTGCCTAATGTGTATTCATGTGATACTGGAGTGACAAAGAAAATTACAACATTTAAAAAATATATAAATAAATTATGACCATGGCCTTATTTCTATTACAGCATTTTGGCTGACTGTCATTTATATTCCATTCACCCTGTTCAATGTAACAGCGATAGGTTTAGGCTACTACATGATACTCAAATTTTCCCTATACCCATCATGAGGTTGCTATAACCTAGCATATGAATAAAAGTTTACAACGTAGATGCACACATGTTGAGAGAATTTTGAGCAATCAAGGTGACAGACAGTGACACAAAATACCACCTTGCAGACTCTTGCCTGCATCTAGCTGATCTAGGGTGTAATCATTAGTCCAAAAGTTTATTTTGGACAAATTCAGGTATACAGTGGGGCAAAAAAGTATTTAGTCAGCCACCAATTGTGCAAGTTCTCCCACTTAAAAAGATGAGAGAGGCCTGTAATTTCCATCATAGGT